>NC_139225.1:77422279-77557279 GCF_055691185.1 Crinia signifera
GCAGCGGCGATTGAATAAACTGTAATTTGTGTTTTACTCATTCTAACATGTCAACAGCAACAGAAAATACCCAAATGTCCAGAAAAGTGTTTCTATTGAAATTTCAAGTAACACGTCTTATTTGGAAATAATCCATCTTGCCAAAAAAGTATTCTGGGGCAAGTTTAGTTGCTTCCTACATGTAGGAACAGTCTGGTAGCCCAACTTGGATACTATTCTAAAAATTAGACAACCTATGGAATCCACTTTTTTTATTTTTTTTTTAATCTGGCATAAGATAGAGGAGATAAGGACATTACATTCCATCTGTCTGAGGGATTTCTTTTATTTTATTGTGTACTGTTCCAGTTACTGTATGTTGGGGATTAGAGATGAGCGGGTCCGGATCCCCGAGATCCGGTAGATCTGAATATCGGGGATCCGGGTCAGATCTGAGTCGGCTCGGGAGTTCCCGCCTGAATTTCGGACCAATAACGAGGCCAAACGTCATCATCGCGCTGTTGGATTCTCGCGGGATCTTATAAAAGACGCACGCGCGCCCCGCCATCTTCACTCCAATCTTGGAGAGGGAAGAGGGTGGTTGGCAAGCTCCATGCGCCCTGTGCTGTGCTCTGTGCTCTGTGCCATGTGCTCCGAGCTGTGCTCCGTGACCTGCCCTGTGCCTTCACTGCCCTGTGCTGTGCTCCGTGCCATGTGCTCCGTGACCTGCCCTGTGCCCTCACTGCCCTGTGCTGTGCTCTGTGACCTGCCCTGTGCCCTCACTGCCCTGTGTTGTAGCCTTGTATTGAAAGTGAGTGACTGTTTAGGCCTGAGCCCTGTAGTGTGATTTAACTAACTAGGTGCTGCAGTGCTCACACGCAGGGGCTGCAGTGTCCACTGTCCAGGGGCTGTCCTGTGGCCCGTGCCCTGTTGTGATTTATTTAGCCCTAAGCCCTGTGTTGTGATTTATTTAGCCCTGAACCCTGTGTTTTTTGTGATTTAACTAACTAACTCAGTGCTGCAGTCAGGGCCGTCTTAACATTGTCAGGGGCCCCTGGGCAGAACAGTAGTGTGGGCCCCCCTCACATACGGCACCCCTCACATACAACCCCCCACATACCTATGGGCAGCAGGGTCTGAGCAGCGGCGTCTGGGAGTTGTAGCGTTATTTGCTGGGACGGTGGGAAGCGCTGCTGATGTTGAAAAGACTGGCCCGGATGCTGATTGGGTGAGAGAATTTAGCCAATCAGTGTCCACTGGACACTGCATCCGGCCAGTTTCAGTGTCCCACCGACCCGGCAAATAGCGGGACACTGTCCAGCTGCTGTCAGGCAGGCAGATGGAGCACAGTACACCACTCCGCTACACCCGTTTGTCAGGCAGCCTGCGCACAGGATGCCCCCCCATATCCCAGCTAGCCGGAGCACCACTTCCCCCAGGTACCCGGGAGGCTGCAATGCTGTGATTGGCCGGAGCGCGCACCCGTCAGCTGGTGCAGCCTATCCAGCGGAGAGGGGGTGTGCTGGTGGGCACTGCTAGAGGCTGCACCGGGCTTGACGGAGAGCAGGCGGATGACTGACAGGACTGCCCCTAGCTGCCACCTCCAGCTGGTGTGGGTGTTCGTGCAGTGCTGTCTTCCCCATTGGGGTGGGCCCTTAGGTCAAAGGGCCCCTGGGCAACTGCCCATTCAGCCCAATGGGAAAGACGGCCCTGGCTGCAGTGCTCACACGCAGGGGCTGCAGTGCTGCTGAGTAGTACACTGTGTACAGGGGTTGCAGTAATACAAGGGGCTGTGTCCAGTGTGACGGCCTATATCTTATCCATTGTCCAGTGTCACAAGTCACTCATGACATATATCCTGTGTCCTGTGTGACGACATATCCTGTGTCCAGTGTGACGACATATATCCTGTGTCCAGTGTGACGACATATATCCAGTGTCCAGCGTGACATATATCCAGTGTCCAGTGTGACGACATATATCCTGTGTCCAGTGTGACGACATATATCCTGTGTCCAGTGTGACGACAATATATCCTGTGTCCAGTGTCACAAGTCACAACATATATCCTGTGTCCAGTGTGACATGTAGGGGGAAATTTACCAAAATGGATCCGTAAAAAATAGGTGTATTCGTTGGCAGAAATACACCTATGTTTTACACATTTGTATTTTCGGGATTTACAATCCCGAAAATACAATTCGTATTCCTATTGAGGGCACATTCGTATTTGTATTTACAAATACGAATGTCTACACCATCGATAGAATACGACAGGAATCACCATTCAAAAGAATGGTGGTTCCTGATGTACTAAGCAGCCGTATTGATAATACGACTGCTAATTGGTGTAAAACCGGCACGCAAATTCAACAGGAAAATACACCTTGCTTTCCCTGTCGTATTTGGCAGAAGCCTGCACGGATCAGTCAGATCCGTGCAGGCTTTAGTGTAAAAAAAAAAAGGAAAATTACATAAATTAAAAAAACAGCGTGGGGTCCCCCCCACAGCTGTAACCAGCACCAGGCTGAAAGAGCTGGGGCCGGTAATTTAAAAATCAGGGAACCCGACAAATAGGGGTTCCCCGATTTTTAACAACCAGCCCCAGGCTCCAGGTCCGGGGCTGGTTCCCAAAATACGGGGGACAAAATGAGTAGGGGTCCCCCGTATTTTAAGAACCAGCCCCAGGCCAAACCAGCCAGCAGGGTAATGCCACAGCCAGGGGGAGACTTTTTATACAAGCCGAATGCCGCTATTGGTCGCCTTGCAGCCTAGCGGCTCCTGATTGGCCGCTAGGCCGCAAGGCGGCCAATAGCGGCATTCGGGGGCAGAGCCGCACATGTACACAGAGTACCGTGCGGCTCAGCTGTTCGTCTCGTTCGCGTTCTCGCTTTGTTATTTTGCCAAGACCCCCTTGGACTACGTCGCCCTGGGACAGGTGAGTATAGTTTCCTTCCACAGCTTCCACCATGGATTTCATCGGACTCCGGACGCCAACGCCATCAGGGATGCCGACATGGATACAGACGCCGACACAGACCAGGACATCAGGACCAGGGCTACCTACGGTATGAAGATAGGTAAGTATCAGTATGTAAGGGCTTTGGATGTATTAAAGTTTTATTTTAAATGTGTGTCCGTGTGTGTTTATTTTACTATTTTTCATACTGTGGAACTACAAGTGCCAGCAGGCCCTTTAATGCCCCGCAGGCTTGGACTTGTGGTTCTCCAAGTCCCAGCTTGCGGGGGAGGCTTGCTGGGACTCATAGTTCACCAGTATTAAACAATAGTTTATTCTTTTTTTTTTACACCAAGATCAGCCCGGTGACCACAGCCCAGGGTCACCGTGGACAGCACCAGGCTTCAGCCTGGTCAGGTAAGTCCTGGAGGGGGGGGGGGACCCCTTCATTGGGGGGGTCCCCACTCCCCCAGGGCCCCTGGCCAGGCTGACTGGTCAGAGGGTTACTGCTTTGGCCGGGGGGACTTGTATAAAAAGTCACCCCCCGGCTGTGGCATTACCCTGCTGGCTGGTTTGGCCTGGGGCTGGTTCTTAAAATACGGGGGACCCCTACTCATTTTGTTCCCCGTATTTTGGGAACCAGCCCCGGACCTGGAGCCTGGGGCTGGTTGTTAAAAATCGGGGAACCCCTATTTGTCGGGTTCCCTGATTTTTAATTACCGGCCCGGCTCTTTCAGCCTGGTGCTGGTTACAGCTGTGGGGGGGACCCCAAGCCGTTTTTTTTTTCTATTTATTTATTTTTTTCTATTTATTTTTTACACTCTGCAGCCTGCACGGATATGACTGATCCGTGCAGACTGCCTGAAAAAATCGTATTAGCGGCCGTATATATGGCCAGCTAATACGAATAGTTACACCATCGGAGGGTTACAAAGCAGTTGTATATGACTGCTTTGTAATTTCCCCTCCGGAACACGACTTTGCATAGGACTGAAACAGTCGTATGCAGTCGTAGGGAAAATACTAATACGAAAAACTAGGTTTTTCATATTAGTAAATTTCCCCCATAATCTCCCCCAGTCAAACATTTTTTTTATGTATTGTAGCTTAAAACCTGTATCTCTTACAGAGTGCATCCTGTTCTTGCTAAATATACATTGAATATACTGCCATATCCACTGTACATGGTGGTATGCCTGGTCCAGAATAAGGATGGCCTCTAAGGAGTTTACTGCAGCGCATCACATACATTGTACTCGTGTTCAGTGACCGTATTGTAACCTCCTTAGAAGCTCCTTCTCCTGAATTCATTTATCATCCAGTATTATATTTGGTCTGTTTTATTTCACCTTTAAAGGTACATTTAATAAAGCTACTAAAACGGAAGAAAGGTGATTTTGCCCATAGCAGCTTATCTGATTCTATCTAGCATTTATAGGATGCACTAGAGAAATGCGTATTGAGAATAAGTATATTGTTGGTAATACTTTTCCCTCATGAAACCAGATGGTAACTAGTGATGAGTGACATTTCTTTATTGGCTGAGGAGTAGATGCAGGAATTCTGGTGTCCCTGTATATACCATCACATTATCTCAATGATGTAAAAGGGTAACCTAGAACGTCATCCATTTTAGTGTCCTATTGCACATAGGGCCTGATTCGTTCCTGCTCGCTAAGCCGTGCGGTTAATCGCAACCTAGCACCAGGTCAGCACCGCTTATCCCGAGCCGACCCAATCCGGTCGCTACCATGCGAGGGGATGTGTTCCCTTACACGTCCCCTCGCATGGGGCCGAATGGGAGAGAAATCATTCGAAGGTGGAACACCACTGAATGATTTCTCTCCCCTTTGGGAATAAAAGTCCAGTCTAAACTGACTTTTATTCCGGATGCAGATCAGCCACCGGCCCCACACAGGCATCAACCAGCCTATGTTCCCAGGGGAATGCCCACAAAACTGTACACGTTCCCCTGCAGTCCCCTCGGACCTTAAGCTGGGTACACATATATACAATCCCTATTTCTTGCGACCGTTCGACTGACCGTACACCCATCGGATCGTCCACAAACAACAGCCGATCACGCGCGTACACACCTGTACAATTTTACTTGCGAAGTCTGATGTAAAACACGTGGGGTCCCCCCCCCCACGGCTGTAACCAGCACCAGGCTGAAGAGCCAGGGCTGGTATTAAAAAATCAGGAAACCAACCATATAGGGCTTTGCTTATTTTTTAAAACTAGCCCCAGGCTCCAGGTCCGGGGCTGGTTCCCAAAATACGGGGGACAAAATGACTATGGGTCCCCCGTATTTTAAGAACCAGCCCCAGGCCAAACCAGCCAGCAAGTCCCCCAGGCCAAAGCATTCAGCCCTCTGACCGGTCAGCCTGGCCAGGGGCCCTGGGGGAGTGGGGACCCCCCCCAATTAAGGGGTCTCCCCCTCCAGGACTTACCTGACCAGGCTGAAGCCTGGTGCTGTCCCCGGTGACCCTGTGCGGTGGTCATCGGGCTGATTGAAGTGTAAAAAAGAATAGAATAAAAACTATTGACTTCTACTGTGGAACTATGAGTCCCAGCAAGCCTCCCCCGCATGCTGGGACTTGGAGAACCACAAGTCCCAGCATGCAGGGCATTAAAGGGCCAGCTGGCACTTATAGTTCCACAGGAAAAAAAATAGTAAAATAAACACACTGACACACGATAAAAATAAAACTTTATTACATCCAAAGCCCATACATACTGATACTTCTTACCTATCTTGAGCCCGTCGGTAGGTCCCTGGGTCCGTTCTGGTGCCTTGGTTCCTGGGCTCCAGGGCTGAAGAGTCCGGGGTCCTGGATCCGAAGAAATCCATGGGGGACCTGTGGAAGGAAATACTACTCACCAGGTCCTCTGGCGAAGATCCCGACATCTTCTCCATCTTCTCCGTCTCCACCGCATCAGCCGCCGGTACACGATGGACTTTGAGAGGCACAGAGATGTTTCATCTTCCAGGCCTCTCATCCGAATGATTCTATTGGCCGCCTAGCGGCCAATCAGGAGCCGATTTTCTCGTTTTTTGTTGTTGTTTTTTTTAGTCACCCTGCTGAGAGATCATGCAGCTATGGAACGCCCACATGGGCGTTCCAGCTTTGGCAGTATAGTCGCAAGGACGGCAGCATATCAATCGAACGTGCGTACACACTGCACTTTTGTTCCGATATGGGGCCGTCCTGTCGGATGAAAATTAAACAGCAAAGAACCTTCGACTGACCGAGTATGGACGGACAAGACCGTTTTTTGCCGTTTATCGCTCGTACGGGACAGCGTACACACCTATACAATTGAACGGCCGCCCGACCCAGAACGGAAGAATGGCCCGACAATTGTATATATGTGTACCCAGCTTTACTGTCTAGAGCAAATGGCTCTGCATATTTGGCATATTCACAGAAGTGCAAACCCCCCACCATTGGAGAAGTGTCTGAATTGGTCCATAGTTTGCACCATGGGAGTTCTTAGAAGTGACAATTTATAAAGGAGTTGGTTTTAAAAAGGGAGCTAATGTTACATGTTTCGGTTAAACAATTTTAAAAGAGAATATTATTGGGTTGGGTTGGGTTGGGTTGGGTTGGGTTGGCGCATTGATCCATGAAATGGATTTAAATGTATTCTGTGTCCCATCTACTAAGTAAATAAAAGTATTCCTATCCTGGAGATCTAATTTCAGCCCAAATGCCTTTTCCTGGGTACAGTAGGGATTCAAAGCAATTTGGCAGAGGTTTATGCTCCTGAATAAGAAGGGCCTGAGGGGCAGATTCATTAAGCTCGGTGAAGTGATAAAGTGTCTGGTTTTAATCACCGGCCAATCAGCTCCTACCTGTCATTTTTCAAACCACGCCTGTAACTTCACAGTTAGGAGCTAATTGGCCGTGATAAAAACAAACCAGACACTTTATCACTTCACCGAGCTTAATAAATTTGGTGTTATACAGTTCCATCATCTATGTTTTGTATGGTCAGGTATTAGACTGGATCAGAATTGGACATAGAGGGGGAAATTTACTAAGATGTGTATTCTACTGCACTTGTGATGTTGCTATGGGCAGCCAATCAGAATCTACTTCTTATTTATTTAGCACCCTCTAGAACAGGGGTCCTCAAACTATTTTGCTCTGGGACCCCATCAGACAAAAAAAATAATGACAGGACCCCCCCAGCAATTTACTGCAGAAGGTCATCACGTCACATGTGTAATCAGCAGACAGCACATACATGGCAGCAGTGTGGAGGCACAGAGTGATGGGAGGAGTCTAAAGTAACAGACAATTCAACAGATTATTCAGACTCTTTGATTCAGTGACTGAGATTAAAAAAGTCATCAGCCTGATGGTCAGCAACATGGAGTCGTGACCCCATGCTGAGAAGGTCAGGACCCACTTTGGGGTCAGGACCCACAGTTTGAGAACAGCTGCTCTAGAAGATAGTAGACATGATCTGATTGGTTGCCCATAGCAACATCACATGCAAAGCAGAATACACATCTTAGTATATTTCCCCCAGAATGTCCATCATTGTGTGAAATATTGTCAAGCAAAACTTTTCAGTGTCTAAAAATTGACATATTTAAGAATTTTTTTTTCTTTCTTCCCTCCTTCCACAGAAGATAGATGCCCAAGCCATTGAAGAGTTCTACGGTTTAATGTCAGACATTTCCAAAAACTCAGAGTCAGGATATATCCTGTTCTACCAATCCAGAGACTAATTCCCATCCTGGGGAAATAATAAATGCCTAGTACTGAAGAAGGTTAAACTGTTGGACAGTGAATGAGGAATCAGTGGTCCTAACATGGACATAAAGGATTCACACAGCTGCCACTGTGTGGATATCAGTTTTCAGTTCATGGAAAAACTGTTTTCCCTTATAATTTCTCTGGTCTCCACAAGTATCCAAAGCCGATCTTCTCCAGAAAGCCATTTCAGTGTGTCTTCTCCTTACCAGGCCTAGGAAGGCCAAACCCTTCCTTATGCCTTGTAGGCTGAGAAGAGTGGCTTGGCATTGTGTTTTGTTGGAGAGTCCGTAGGAAGGATGACATCTGCTGCCGAGTGTATATGACTCACTCAGACCCAAGCAAAGAAGATAGCACTTTGTAAGACAGAGGACAGCTGTGGTTTGGTGCTCAGTTCATACTCAAACAAAGATTTTAAAGTTCGAAAAAATGTGATTCATTACAAGTTATTGTTTCATATCACTTGTAATCACGTCTGCTTCTGCACCATCTTCAGTGATTCCTGCCTTCCATTTGTTTGCTGTAACACTCCTTGTAGTGAGTGTTAATAGGCTTCTGTTCTGCACACTAAATAATGGGATCACTACGTATTTTTTTTTTGTTATTTAATTTGGTACTTATGTAGTAACTGGGCTGCCGATTTTGAAATCGGGTCCATCGCATCGCATCGCACCCGACCAAATCGCATGCGATGCGATGCGATGCGATGGACCCGATTTTTCCATAGGATTCAATGTTAAAATGGACTGAGTCCATTTCAACATGGAATTCAATGGGAAAAGGGGTCCTTTTCATACCCCTACTATCCAAGTGGGCACGGAGTTGGATATAAACCTGTGGCGAGCGTAGCGAGCCACCGAGCCCGAAGCGTGGCGAGCGTAGCGAGCCCCGCGAGGGGACACAGAATACCGTCCCCTCGCGGGGCTCGCTTCGCTCGCCACGCTTCGGGCTCGGTGGCTCGCTACGCTCGCCACAGGTTTATATCCAACTCCATGCCCACTTGGATAGTAGGGGTATGAAAAGGACCCCTTTTTCCCATTGAATTCCATGTTAAAATGGACTCAGTCCATTTTAACATTGAATCCTATGGAAAAATCGGGTCATCGCATCGCATCGCATCGTATCGCATCGTATGCGATGCGATGCGATATCGCATCGCATCGCATCTGATTGTATGCCTTAACTTAAGGCATACAATCAAAAAATCGGCAGCCCAGATACTACATAAGTACCTTTAATTTTTTTTCAGTATATGTTTTGAATTTTAGCACCTTTTTTATGGTTGGAGACCTCTTCAAGTATTGCTGCATTAATGGACGTGGGCCAACCAGAGTGTAAGGCCAGAGGGTTCCAACCTCAATTTAACAAGCTGCCTGATCTGGAAGGCTCTTAGGCTCTACGTACATGAGCACAGGTGAGTTGATCAGCATCCATGTTTGGCTCACTTGTGCTCCTGTGATTAGGGGCCAAGAACACTTGGATGTCGGGGAAAAGTGCTACAATTGGTAATCTCTGCAACCGCTGTCCATAAAACTCCAATTACAAGAGACGCATTGAGAATTTCAGTAGGATTAAAGTGTCAAAACCCATAAATAAAGCAATTAACCCATCTATTTGGGATTTAATCTTATTTTTTTCAAGTGTCATGACTGTTACTCCTATAGCGAGTGTGAATGAGATGCGGGTGCTTGGACAGGTAACATGTACTGATCCCTTCTTGTTTGTGCAGGGATAAGAGTTTGCACGCATATGTGAAAGTAGTTTTGTAGCAGAACAGACTGCTTCACATCGATGGTTCCACGGATACCATCTTTCATTTGGCTTATGTATCACTAATCCACTATAGTTGTAGATTTACTATGCCTTTGGGTAAGACTTGAAGCATGTTGGACAAATTGTACATATTGTCTCTTCCAAGTGCAGCACAAGGTGAAGATTTTTGGAAAATTTTGTGTCATAGACTTTTCTTAAAGGATGCAATATATTTGCATCACTAATGCAACAAATCTACAACTCCTACAACCTCCACCCCACAATGCCACCAAAGTCCACTTTCCTGCCTCTCAAGTGATAGTGTGGATGCTTAGATGTTCCACAGCCACTTCCTGCATCAAATACTACATGCCTGTCTTCCTCGTAGACATCCTTCATTTTTTGATAAGCAGTCTCGGTGGTGACCCCTTCAGATCCCGGTGCCCTAGGCAGATGCCTAATGAGCCTTGAGTCCTGTTGAAGAAAGAGCGCTATATAAATTAATTTTTTATTAATGAATATAAAGTTGACTTTGGTGCTACTTTGTATTGGATGTGATGTGAATAAGATGCTAAGGCGGTATCCTGTTATACCCCTTTCACACTGACAAATATTTCCTGGGTTATTGCACATGAACACGCAGCAACCCAGGAAATTGGTCAGTGTGAAAGGGTCCTGAAAATTGTTCCAGTATTTCAAACTAGGTCTTGACCAGGGTTGGACCCAGGATGCTCGCGGGTCCAGGGGCAGTGTGAATGGGTAACACGGGTCGATGCAATGTGAAGGTGCCGCTGACGCTGAAGGATGCTGACATCTCCCAACGCCGTCCCGATTATGCCAACCACCCGGCTTTATGGTGGGTCGGGTGGCTAGTGTGAAAGCGCTTGCAAGCCTAGTTGCACTGGTATTTTGTACCCGGCTTGCAAGTGTGAAAGGGGTATTACCTGCAGTAACTTGCTGCATGTACAAGAACAGGCTTTTTTTCATGATAAAACCCCAATGTTCAATTTGGGCTATCCAACTAGGGCCCATTTGTCATGCACTGCAAAAGCCGCAGACCTATGTATTTTCATGGCTGATGTCAGGTAAAAAATTGTCATGTATCAGGTATTTTGTTTGCCTGCCGAAAGCAGTTTGAAACAAAAATCCCTGATAAGTGCTGACAGTAAGTAGCCCCACCAGTGGTAACTAGTTATGATAATTTACCACAGCTAATAGGATATCAGCCATAGTTTAGGTAACGGTATGAAGGTTTGCAGGTCACTACTGGTGGTGGAGAGTCTAAGTTGCGACATGTATCTTGTGTCATAAGGTGCAAAAGGAATAGGTATATGAGCATACAGTATATCTGTACGTAAGTAATAGAAGCATTAGTGCTTGTTATCCCTATGAAGTGTGAGCTGCTGTGAATGTGTCTGTCCTTATGGCTGAAGACTACATTATTAGAAGGGTCACTTTCAAATTCTAAATGAAATAATTTGGATGGCAATGTGCATATATGTATATATTTCTGTTGCTCGGGAATAGGTTCCTGGTTGGTAACCATTTGTACGCCACACTGATATTTTCTGGCACTTTGAAAAGGGCCCCAGCAAGGGGTGAAAACGCGTTGGCCCTACAGCATGACCAGAGGGTGTTTACCAGAGTGGGGGACTGGATTCCCTGTGAGATCTCTATGTGAATGGATGGATTGTCCGGGATTCCTGTCACTTTATCCAAGCTCTTGCTGATCTGGTCATTTCCTGTCATTTTCTGCTGCACTATTGGGCTGCTGTGATTGCCATTGAATGTGACTAAGGGCCTGATTCAGGCATGTTCGCTAGGCTGTGTATACTCGCAGCCTAGCCATCAAGTCAGCACCGCTTCTCTGCCACCGAATCCCCTCTTGAATATGGGTCCATCGAATACATTTTCAGCATTTGTTCTGAAAAGTAAGTCAGTACTTCAGGTGGCCTGTGATCTCCGTATTCGGCTAGGTGCTGACATCATGCCACACCTGTGTTCTCAGGGGAATGGGATATACAAGAGAAGAAAGTATGTCGTGGTGTGGTGCACCAAAGAAAATACAAATAAAATATAACCTTTATTTATACATTATTTAAGACTGCGAAATATAAAAAAACATTTAAATGACAAACAAAGTGAGAATTGTGCATGTGTTAAAACAGCACGTGCGGTGACTGTTTGTGTGTTGTCAGTGTGTCTCTATACAGTTATAATGTGGTGTTCTGACTGAGCAACAGTAGTTGTTAAAGGTCTGTGACCTGTAGTTACCTCTTAGCTCCCTTAATTACTCTGGTATCCAAAGTGTTGCTAAATATTTCTCCCCTCCTTTTTATTACACTAGGGCAGGGGTGGCCAACCGGTCAGAGGTAAAGAGCCGAAAAATATCGGTAGTCAAGCTAAAGAGCCGACATCATGCGCGCGCCAAAAAAAGAGGCGTAGTCTATTTTGACCCCTTGGGTGGGTGTGATACAAATATGCCTCCAATAGTGCAGTGCCATATATACATATGCCCCCAATAGTGCCAGATACACATATGCCCCCCCCCCCCCCACAGTGCCAGGTATGCACCACACAGTGCCGGGTATGCACCCACAGTGCCAAAAAGCTGGTATGCCCCCACAGTGCCACAAACTGCTATGCCCCCACAGTACCACAAACTGCTATGCCCCCACAGTGCAAATTTCCCAGCAGCAGCACTCACCATTGTTGCTGCTGCTGCCAGTCAGGGAGAGGACAGTCTGGTGTCCCCCTGCAGTCCTCCTGTCATGTCACCGATGGGTGGAGAGCACAGCACACCGTGCGTCTCCTTCCCCCTCACTTCCCTGTGACTGGGCAGCCCACCAATCAAAGGTCGCTGGTCGGTTCCTGATTGGCTGCTGGCACACAAGCTCTGATTGGCGGACGGCCCAGTCACAAGGATGCACAGTAAGGGGTAGGAGAGATGCGTGATGCACGCTCTCCTCCCCTCAGAAGGAGAAGGGATTCAGGGAACCGGCAGCAGGGGGGACTGGGACAGACGGTGGGCGGCGGGCAGCAATGGGAGCAGGAGCTGCACTTTACAAGGGGGAGAGCCGCATGAGGCTCAAGAGCCACAGGTTGGCCACCACTGCACTAGGGGATGTTTTGATATGGTGGACCGTAATACAGTAAATTTGTGGGGTATATATCAACCTCTGAATAATTCTTACTGCCACCAACATATAACACAGAAACGAGATTTACTCGTGGAATGCCTGATACTGAATGCGGTGCGTGCTATAATTGAGCATGCCCGTTGTTCAGGTACATTGTAACAATTCAGCTATTGAGATATCATGCAACTTGGAGTAATGTTGCAGCCCTGAATAGGGTTAAATTGAATAGAACGCCACTGTCTATTGTAGAAATCTGCCTAGACACAATTAAATTAGATACAACAACATTTCAAATTACAGCCCTGAAAAGGGCTAGATGTATGAGCCGCTAGGCTGCATGTGTCTGGCTTGGAGAGGCAGAACACACAACAGGACACCCGCACTGCCGTACTACCGGCACACGTTTCGCTCCCCGCTTTATCAAGGTAACCCGCTCTGTTACCTCAGGTGCTGTGTTATATGTTGGTGGCAGTAAGAATTATTCGGAGGTTGATATATACCCCACAAATTTACTGTATTACGGTCCACCATATTAAAACATCCCCTAGTGTAAAAAAAGGAGGGGAGAATTATTTAGCAACACTTTGGCTACCAGAGTAATTAAGGGAGCCAAGAGGTAACTACAGGTCACAGACCTTTAACAACTACTGTTGCTCACTCAGAATGCCACATTATAACTGTATAGAGACACACTGACAACACACAAACAGTCCCCGCACGTGCTGTTTTTAAACATGCACAATTCTCACTTTGTTTGTCATTTAAATGTTTTTTAATATTTCGCAGTCTTAAATAATGTATAAATAAAGGTTATATACACCACGACATACTTTCTTCTCTTGTGTATCTAATTCTCATGATAATGTCAGTGGTAGCACACCCCTGTATAAATTGATGGTCATTGCCAATTATAAGAAATAAGGGGCCAAAATATCCTTATTTTCTCATCACAATAGTGTATCCTGTTCGGCAGATTCTCCTATTCTGTCTCTTCTCAGGGGAATGACCAGCGTCTTTATGGAGACCCCCATGGGGTGTGGTATAGGGTTCCGACAGTCGGGATCCCGACAGGCCGGACTCAAACAGCATGACAAGCGCAACAAAGCCCCTTGCGGGCTCGCTGTGCTCACCACATAATCTATTTTGCCTCTATGGGGGTCGTGGACCCCCATGAGGGAGAATAGCCGGTGGCCGCCAGGAACCCGTCTGTCAGTGTTTTAACAGTTGGGATCCCTACTGTTGGGACCGCGTCCGGCACCCATTCTCCTGCTGCTGCTCACTGCCCGCCCCAGTCCTCCCTGTCCAGAGCGGAAACTCGCTGCAGCTGTTTTCTCCCGAGGTTTGAGCAAGCGCATATTCACACATGTGCAAACCTCCACCATCGGACACAGGGCTGAATTGGCCCCTAAGTCTGTATAGGTGATTGTATGTACATTAAAATTAACCGTACTCAACTATCAACATTTCCCTTCTTGTTTACATTTCTGACATTGGGCGGAATACCCGCTGAAAGAGCTACTGAAGAGCCCCAGATAGGTTCATTTTTCATCCCTTCATGTTGTTTTGAGTATGACGTTTTGGTGGAGTGATTAGGGAATAATATCTGACTCGCTGTTCTGTATGTGCACTTGGGGCCTGATTCTGGTTCACTTGTAAAAGCAATTTTTTTTTCTAATGGACAGAACCATGTGCACTGCAGGGGGGGGGGGGGGGGCAGATGTAGCATGTATAGAGAGATTTAGATTTGGGTGAGTTATTTTGTTTCTGCAGGCTAAGTACTGGCTGCTTTATTCTTACACTGCAATTTAGATATCAGTTTGAAGTAAAAAAAACCAACCCAACTCTAACTCTTTCTGCACATGTTACATCTGCCCCACCTGCAGTGCACATGGTTTTGTCCATTAGAGAGAATTTTCTTTTGCAAGCGAACCAGAATCAGACCCATCTCATACACATTTCTATTTGTTTGGCTTGAACCACAGATAAAGAACAACTCCAGATTCACAAGTTCCCTAATGTCTCTTTTGAGGACTGCTGATCATTATGCTATCACACGCCACTAGGACAGGCTCTACATGGATTTCTCATTTTTATTTATTTTTGTGTAGAGAATACTATTTGCATGTCAATGTCAGCCATGTACTTTTTTAATGTAACATTTAGTATACAGTATATCTATAGATAATCAGGGTAAGATTTATATAATTATAGTGGCATAATATGTTTAGGGTTACCGTTTTCTAATAGTAACTTACAGTAAACTTAAAATAGAAAAAAATCCCCAAAACTACACTAGGGCTTTCCCAGCATATTTATTGTCCCTGTTCTTAATCCTCAGTGAAGCTAACTAGCCTTTGTGAGCCCCGCAGCCCCACACAGAGACTACTCTGCTTCCCACTCAAGTGCCTGTGTATCTATAGGGCATGGAAAGTGTTGCAGACACTGGCGGCCAGCAGTGGGGTCTTTCAAAAATATTTTCTTAAATTCTGCTGCTGCTTTCTGTCCCTCCGCCCGACACCTTCCGCTCCCCGTCGCTGTTTCCCGAACCCCGTCTTTGCCCAACACCACTGCTGCCCACCCCTGCACATACAGTAGGTGTGTGCCAGCGGCGCTTTACCACTGACACACACACCTACAGTACGGAACCAATACATCAGCACCCGCGATTTGCCGCTGAGGGGTCGGATCCAACAGATTGAACCTGCAGCAGGTTTGCATAATAAAAAATTATATACAGGTGGGAAAGGGGAATTGGGAAAAAGGGAGTATGACCGCACAGGTATGTATGAAAATTCAAGATAGGATCTGTGTGTCCCTATGCACCTTGTGGTTCTGAGCCAATGGGTGCCTATTTGTGGGACAGTCAGTGGTGCACCCCGGAGTTAGAATAGCAATATGTAGGCTTGCCAAGGGAGCTAAAGAGGGAAAGAAACTCTGGGTAGGGGCACCCTTATGTCACTGTTGTTGATGAATGTTTTTGATACAATTTAAAAATTAATAAATCTTTATTAGGTATGCTCTAAAATATTGTTCCTTATTATATGTCACGTTTGTGTTTAGAGCGCAAATATGATGGTTTTATAGGTAGGCACTTGAGTCAGTTTATGCCTACTTATAAAACCATCTGTGCGCAATCAACAGCGCACTATAACTAGTAGTACACTAGCCCATACCATTAGGAGCCCTATATGACAGCCTAGCGTGTAAAAACACACATAAGCAACCTATTGGCTTAAGACTACAAGCCCTCATTGCACCATTGGTCAAAACACAGAGTTTCCATATAGCTCCTGATTGGTCCATTACACCTAAGCATACTACACATACTACATGCATAGAAGCAGAGCTTAAGGGATTAACAAGCAGGCACTAGCTTAAAACGAGATAATGTATGCCATGATACCTAAATTAGCACAGTCTAACACTGTGCGTAATCAACAGCACACTATAGTGAATACCATACAAACCCCATAACGCTAGAAGCCCGATAAGACAGCCAAGTGTAACTAAACTAATACCAGCAACCCATTGGCTGAATTACACAAGCCCCCGCTGCACCATTGGTCTAAACACGTAGGTCTATTGAGCATCAAAGCTCCTCAGTGGTCCACTGCACAAAAGCAGGCTCACTCTCCATAGGATCACAGCTATGTCCATCTAGTACAGAAGCATCCCATTGGTTGCGCATCAAATAAATAAACACACTCATTACAGACAGCTCCACACACCCCCCTGTGACCAAGCGCACCGCGAAACGTACGTCAGAAGGGATACCGATCACGTGGTGCACTCACGTGACCGGCCGGGCAGGAGCTCACACAGGCACATCGCTACAGAGAGACGGCAGCAGACCTGACACCAGTCCTCCATCTCAGGCGGGTCAGGTCGCCAGGTAGCCACTGGCTTAGTCCAGTGGCTTCCCTCCTTATCACCCATCGGTCTCACTTGGGACCAGCCATTTACGTCTACCTGCTATTTATGCAATTTACCTGTATCTGTAGCACTATACTGCCCCCCTGTGAGCACTAACAGTATTACAGCTCAAGAGCTACACTTCTTTAACATATCCCTGCCTGATAGGTGACCACTGTTTTTTAAGAAAAATGATCCAATGATTACAGTCCTTATATACCTATACCAATACCATGGTGATATCATAGGATAAATGAGGATCAATAACTAAACACTGGAAACCGGCTGTCTCCTTCCCCCTAGGAGGCAAAGTTTGCCCCTCACCAAATACCACATATTTTTTGTGGCGCTCTAAACACAAAGGTGACATATAATAAGGAACAATATTTTAGAGCATACCTAATAAAGATGTATTAATTTTTAAATTGTATCAAAAACATTCATCAACAACAGTGACATAAGGGTGCCCCCACCCAGAGTTTTCTTTCCCTTCTTTACCTCCCTTGGCAAGCCTACATAATATAAAATTATACAGAGCAATAGGGGGTCGATAACCACTAACGCGAGCATGCATAGTTATCGTTTGTACACAGTGAACAATATACACAATAACTCGTTAACCATATTATTACCTGCTACATCATCTTCCTTTATCTTAGTGTACGGTGCTCAAGGATTACATCCTGATCAATAGATTTAGCCCAATGTGTTATTCTGTTACAGAACAATTCTAACCCTGGATTACATTAACTATCAATAACACTTATCCATCATACCATAGCAAGGAAATGTGGGCTCAAAATATATTATGTAATATACAAATGACATTAGAACGGTTAGCATGTTTTATCATATTGAGTTAATAAAATTCCCTGGATTCTTTACTGTGTTTGATATTCACTAAGGGGAGATCTAGCAATACTTGTAGAGAGATCAAATGCAGATAGTTAAAGTACCAACCATTCCGCTTATATCTAACATTTGACAGGCTGGGGGAAATTTACAAAGATGGGAGTTCTATTCCACTTATTTTTTAGCACCGTCTACATTAAAAGATAATAGATAGTAGGCAGTATTCAATTGCATTAATTGCTATCTGCAGTGAATCCTGTTTAGGATTCGCTGCACATTCGGTGCGTTCCGGAGG
The DNA here is from genome assembly GCF_055691185.1 of Crinia signifera. Classification (NCBI taxonomy): domain Eukaryota; kingdom Metazoa; phylum Chordata; class Amphibia; order Anura; family Myobatrachidae; genus Crinia; species Crinia signifera. Next base: position 77,439,938 of record NC_139225.1, read on the forward strand.
GCTGGAGCATTCACTGCCAGCTCTCCCTCTCACCCTATTCATGCTGCAGTGGCTCGCTGCCCCTCCCCCGCTCCCCCCCCCCCCGGCGAGTGCCGCAGGGAGCCGGGGGCACCGTGCAAGGCAGGGAGATAGTAGCCTCACCGCCTGCGCCGGACACTGTGGGGGAGGAGGGGGGCTCCTGGGAGAGCTGGCAGGGACGTGGTGGAGGGAGCCGCTGCGCTGGTCCTGCTCATGCATATGTAATGAGTGGGACCAGTGTGCAGTGAACATGCAATGAGCGGCTCCCCCTGCTGACATCATGTGTAAAAAAATATATATATATATATATATATTCAAATAGCATGCCCCTTCACAGAATAAAATTACTGATATTTTTGACACCAAAAAAAAAAACCTTTGGTTTAAAAGAACACATTCCAGTTCCCCTTAAAAAAAGCATGAGCAGGGGTCCTGGGGAAGTGAGGACCCCCCAATGAAGGGGTCCCCCCCCCTCCAGGACTTACCAGCCCATGCTGATAGTCCGGGGCTGTCCCCGATGCCCCTGGGCGGTGGGCATCGGGCTGATGACTTGTGTAAAAAAAAGAATTAAAACTATTGTTTTATACTGGCGAACTATGAGTCCCAGCAAGCCTACCCCGCATGCTGGGACTTGGGGAACCACAAGTCCCAGCATGCGGGGCATTAAAGGGCCCGCTGGCACTTGTAGTTCTGCAGTGCAAAAAATAGTGCACAAAATCACACTGACACCCTGTAAAATAAAACTTTAATACACACAAAACACACACACACTGATACTTAACTACCTTGAGCCCGTAGGTCGGTCCCTGGGTCCGTCCTCCGGGGCTCCAGGGCAGAAGACTCCGGTTCCGGGGCCTTGGTCCTGGTTCCGGGGCTGGTCCTGGGGTTCCGGGGCTCCTAGGCTGCAGAATCCGGGATCCGAGGTAGTCCCCAGGGGTACCTAAGGAAGCAAATCCAACTCACCTGGTCCCCGGCGGCGACCTCGGACTCCTCTCCGGTGACTGCGCTGCTCCCATCTGGTACCCGGCTTGCAGGACTTTGACCGGCGCTGAGATGTTTCCTCCTCGGCGTCTCTGCACAGAATGATTTCTTGGCCAATCAGGAGCCAAGAAAGTCGGCTCCTGATTGGCCAGAAATCATTCTGAATACAGACGCCGAGGAAGTAACATCTCAGCGCATCTAGAGCAGAGATGTTTCCTCCTCGGCGTCTCTAGTTAGAATGATTTCTGGCCAATCAGGAGCCGACTTTCTCGGCTTCTGATTGGCCAAGAAATCATTCTGTGCAGAGACGCCGAGGAGCAAACATCTCAGCACCGGTCAAAGTCCTGCAAGCCGGGTACCAGATGGGAGCAGCGCAGTCACCGGAGAGGAGTCCGAGGTCGCCGCCGGGGACCAGGTGAGTTGGATTTGCTTCCTTAGGTACCCCTGGGGACTACCTCGGATCCCGGACCCCGGATTCTGCAGCCCAGGAGCCCCGGAACCCCAGGACCAGCCCCGGAACCAGGACCAAGGCCCCGGAACCGGACTCTTCTGCCCTGGAGCCCCGGAGGACGGACCCAGGATCCAGGGACCGACCTACGGGCTCAAGGTAGGTAAGTATCAGTGTGTGTGTGTTTTGTGTGTATTAAAGTTTTATTTTACAGGGTGTCAGTGTGATTTTGTGCACTATTTTTTGCACTGCAGAACTACAAGTGCCAGCGGGCCCTTTAATGCCCCGCATGCTGGGACTTGTGGTTCCCCAAGTCCCAGCATGCGGGGTAGGCTTGCTGGGACTCATAGTTCGCCAGTATAAAACAATAGTTTTAATTCTTTTTTTTACACAAGTCATCAGCCCGCTACCCACCGCCCAGGGGCATCGGGGACAGCCCCGGACTATCAGCATGGGCTGGTAAGTCCTGGAGGGGGGCGACCCCTTCATTGGGGGGGTCCCCACTTCCCCAGGACCCCTGCCCATGCTGACCAGCCAGGGGGTTAATGCTTTGGCCGCGGGAGCTTATATAATAAGTTTCCCCCGGCTGTGGCATTACCCTGCTGGCTGTTTGTGTCCAGTGCTGGTTCTTAAAATACGGGGGACCCCTTGTCACTTTGTCCCCCGAATTTTGGGAACCAGCGCCGGACCTTGAGCCTGGTGCTGGTTTCATAAAATCAAGGGGACCCCTATTTGTCGGGGACCCTGATTTTATGTCACCAGCACCGGCTCAGTGAGCCCGGGGCTGGTTATACTCTGGCGGGGGACCCCGCGCTCGTTTTTTTTTTTTTTTAACCCTTTGTTTTATTTTTTACAGCAGAACCCTGCACAGAACATTGCGATCTGTGCAGGGTTCTGGCTAATTCGCCTAATAGACCCTGGTCTGAAATAAGTGCGATAATTAGTCACCTAAAAAATGCGATGTGCAAATGCGCATTGCATTAAATAAGCGACTTGTATAGTTTTCTATACGAAAACATCTGGATGCGATAAAAATGCGAATTTATCTCGCATTTTTATTCAGCATACCTTAACGCACATAATATGCGATTTCAGTCCCTGAGCGCATCCCATTAAATTAACGATTTAATGGGAAAATGCGATATCGCCATTTTGTGGTCTAATTACCGCAAAAAAACGATAATCGCACAGCGTAGAATGTCACCCACAATCTCCAGGCTTTTTTATAGCGGCAATCATTTACACTGCAAAATGAAACTGGTTTTGCAGTGTAAATGATTGCTGCTTTAAAAAACTGGAGATTTCTAACCAAATCTCTCACTTTCTGATTCTCTCACTAGATTACACTTAACCCCTAGGGCGAAATGTAATAGGGTGTGATTTTTTAGACTTGTGCGATTTTTGGTCAAAAACGGCCGAAATCGCACATTTTCCGAAAATCGCACATTTAATAGGTTGAAAATCGCGGTAAAAAATCGCACTTTTTACCGCGAAATCGCACTTTTAGAAGTGCGATTTTTAGTCACATTTCAATTCGCATCCAGATGTTTTCCCATTATAAAGTATACAACTCGCAAATGTAATAGGGTGCGATTTTTGGTCAATGTTACCAAAAATCGCAAAAAAAATAGACCAGGTTCTGACAGGCGAATTTGACAGAACCATGCACAGATCATTGAGATCTGTGCATGGTTCTGTTAATAAAAATGTGTAAAAGTGTTTTTATAAAAAAAAAAACGGCGTGGGGTCCCCCCTCCTAAGCATAACCAGCCCCGGGCTCATTGAGCCGGACCTGGTTCCAAAAATACGGGGGGACAAAAAGCATAGGGGTCCCCCGTATTTCTGAAACCAGCCCCGGACTCTTGGACCGGTCCTGGTTCCAAAAATACGGGGGACAAAAAATCTGGGGGTCCCCCGTATTTTGAAACCAGCACCGGGCTCCAACAGCCCGCGGTGTCATGCCACAGCCGGGGGACACTTTTTATACAAGGTCCCCCGGCCAAAACATGAGCACCGTGGCTGGTCAGCCTTGGACGGGGTACCTGGAGGAGTGGGGACCCCCCCAATAAAGGGGTCCCCCCCCCCCCAGGCTTCACCCGTCCAGGGCTGAAGCCCGGGGCTGTCACCGGCGTCCGTGGCCAGTGGACGCCGGCCTGATAGGGTTAAATCCATCATACATATCATTACATTGCTTTTTACCGGCGAACTACAAGTGCCAGCAGACCTCCCCCGCATGCTGGGACTTGGAGAACCACAAGTCCCAGCATGCAGGGCATTAATGGGCCCGCTGGGACTTGTAGTCCACCTGTAAAAAGAATGTTTATAAAAAACACACACACAGAGAAGTACAAGTTTATTACACACACACACCTCAATTTTACACCAGCATACTTACCATTCCTGGATCCAGCGCTGGTCTGGCTGCTTCACAGCCGGCTCCCCCCGCACTGACAGGCAGCGGGGAGAACCGGCTTTCTCCGTTGCCTGTCACCGGCTTTCTCCGTAGCTTCTGTAGCTCTGTCCGAGTGCTACAGAGGCTGAGAGCGCGATTGGCTGAGCTACAGTATGCGTCTCCATAGAGACGCATAGCTCAGCCAATCAGGACTGAGCTATGCGTCTCCATGGAGACGCATACTGTAGCTCAGCCAATCACGCTCTCAGCCTCTGTAGCACTGGGACAGCGCTACAGAAGCTACGGAGAAAGCCGGTGACAGGCAACGGAGAAAGCCGGTTCTCCCCGCTGCCTGTCAGTGCGGGGGGAGCCGGCTGTGAAGCAGCCAGACCAGCGCTGGATCCAGGAATGGTAAGTATGCTGGTGTAAAATTGAGGTGTGTGTGTGTAATAAACTTGTACTTCTCTGTGTGTGTGTTTTTTATAAACATTCTTTTTACAGGTGGACTACAAGTCCCAGCGGGCCCATTAATGCCCTGCATGCTGGGACTTGTGGTTCTCCAAGTCCCAGCATGCGGGGGAGGTCTGCTGGCACTTGTAGTTCGCCGGTAAAAAGCAATGTAATGATATGTATGATGGATTTAACCCTATCAGGCCGGCGTCCACTGGCCACGGACGCCGGTGACAGCCCCGGGCTTCAGCCCTGGACGGGTGAAGCCTGGGGGGGGGGACCCCTTTATTGGGGGGGTCCCCACTCCTCCAGGTACCCCGTCCAAGGCTGACCAGCCACGGTGCTCATGTTTTGGCCGGGGGACCTTGTATAAAAAGTGTCCCCCGGCTGTGGCATGACACCGCGGGCTGTTGGAGCCCGGTGCTGGTTTCAAAATACGGGGGACCCCCAGATTTTTTGTCCCCCGTATTTTTGGAGCCAGGACCGGTCCAAGAGTCCGGGGCTGGTTTCAGAAATACGGGGGACCCCTATGCTTTTTGTCCCCCCGTATTTTTGGAACCAGGTCCGGCTCAATGAGCCCGGGGCTGGTTATGCTTAGGAGGGGGGACCCCACGCCGTTTTTTTTTTAAACTTTTTTTTTTTTGCACAAAATCGCATTTATAAAAATGCGCACATTTTCATGACTGAAAATGCGCACATTTTCATGACTAAAAATCGCGGCAAATCGCGGCAAATCGCATTTTTTCCCGCTAATTCGCATCTCATTACATATGCGAATTCGCGGCAAAAAATGCGATTTTTAAAGGTGCGATTTGGTGCGATTTTTTTTTAGTCTAAAAATCGCACCCTATTACATTTCGCCCCTAATCTCTTTTACAGTTTTGATAATTCTCCCGTATAGCCTGTAGGTGACACTGTTGCACCTCGGCAGTAACATTGAGACAAATGACAATTCAGTGGTAACAGAGTTCTTAAATGGCTGTCTCTGCTCACTGCATGATCATCAAAATAATCACAATCTGACTGCGTAGAACACAGGTTCTCAAAGTTAGGCAATTAGCAAGACCCCCTCAACAAAGGAGTTGTTCTGCAGACCACTTCTCAGCTCAGATGTTTTGGTCACTTTTGAAAGCTGGCAATGCTTTCATTCTAGTGGTAGCATGAGACCGAGTCTACAACCCACACAAGTGGCTCAGGTAGTGCAGCTCATCCAGGATGGCACATCAATGCGAGCTGTGGCAAGAAGGCTTTCTGTGTCTGTCAGCCAGAGCTGCAAGTATGGCGGTACGGGGTGGTACGGCGTACCGTTAAAAGAAATACTGCCGGTACCCCGTTCCGCCATTACAAATATGCCCCAAAGTGTTTAATGCGCATGCGCGCATATGTAAGTGGCGGGGGGCGTGGTTTTCGCCGCCCCGCCACAGCTGACCAGCTAATCTGCTCGCCGGAGCCAGCCAGGGAAAGTAAGTAAAGAGGGGGCGGGGCGCGAGTCCGGAAGAAAGAGTTTGGCAGTCTGCACTGCAGTGCAGCCTGGCTATGGCAGTGGTACTGTGAAGGCAAGGCATTGGAACTGACGGCGAGGGGCGACCGAGGTAGGAATTTTGCCAGTGATGTATGGTGCTGGCTGTGTCCTGAGAGGCACAGCCGCTCACCACGGCCGCCACCTCCCCCAGTCTTCCACCGCGTGCCGCCGATACTCTCCCCGCCGCCTCCACCAACTGCGGTCCCCAGAAACCACCCCCCACCTCTGCTCCTCGTGCTCACCATGCTCCCCACTACTAGTAATAATAACTTGAAGAGATTTATTGATGCACTGTGGGGTGTGCAATGAAATCAAATGCGCCCTCACCAGCAGCCTATCTTCTAGCAAACATGGTAAAAAAACAGAAAATTATGGATGGTGAATTACAGGCACTTGGGTCTGATCATGATGTATAAATGATTACTGATTCCCAAAAGGTAAAAAACATATTTATTATAACCTCCTAGAGCTAGGTCATTTCAAGAACAAAAAAATAATAAAATAGAAAATCACAAACTTTTAAAAAGAAAATGTCTCTTTAAGAGCACTTTTAAATTGCAGCACAATAGAACAAGGGTGTCTCAAAACACAAAAAAATAAACTGTCTCTTTAAAATCACTTTTAAAGTGCAGCACAATCCAACTGAAGCCAATCGTCACAAAAGTCCTCACCGAAATAAACATACACGGGGTGGGAAAAAGATGTAAAGTTCGTACCTCCACTCCCGGCTATTACTTCCAGCCACAAGCCGCCAGACGTCTCCTCCCCGCCGCAGCCGTGATCTGATATTCACTAATAATGTTCTATACTAGGTTGTAAGGGGCTGCGCCCCTTTAACCTGTGAAAGGATGTATTGCATGGGGTGCTATGGGTGGTGGCGGAGATGTTGTCGGTGGGAGGTGGGTGCGTGTGGGCATTATGGCATGGGTCATATGTATTGGGTGTAAATTACTGTGTAAACTTTGGCCGTGTGCCTTCGGCGTGCAATATTCCAGCCACTCCCCCTAGTGTCATATAACCACGCCCCTGGTCACACCCCCTGACCACGCCCATTTTTCGAAGGCGCGCGGCACAGTACCACTAAGACCTTTTTCCTACTTGCACCACTGCTGTCAGCGTAGTGTCCAGAGCATGGAGGCACTACCAGGAGACCTACCGTAGGAGGGCAACAATCCAGCAGCAGGACCACTACCTCTGCCTTGTTCAAGGAGGAACAGGAGGAGGATTGCCAGAGACCTGCAAAATGACCTCCAACAGGCTACAAATGTGCATGTGTCTACTCAAACGGTCAGAAACAGACTCCATGAGGGTGGTTTGAGGGCCCAACATCCACAGGCGGGGGTTGTGCTTACAGCCCAACACCGTGCAGGATGTTTGGCATTTGCCAGAGAACACCAAGTTTGGCAAATTCACCACTGGCGCCCTGTGCTCTTCACAGATGAAAGCAGGTTCACACTGAGCACGTGACAGACTGGAGATGCCAAGGAAAAAGTTCTGCTGCCTGCAACAACCTGGTTTGGCAGTGGGTCAGTAATGGTGTGGGGTGTGCTCACCAGAGGAAGCCTGACTGCCATTATGTACTGAGATGAGATCCTCAGACCCCTTGTGAGACCAAATGCTGGTGCGGTTGGCCCTGGGTTTCTCCTAATGCAAGACAATTCTTGACCTCATGTGGCTGGAGTGTTTCAGCAGTTCCTGCAAGACAAAGGCATTGATGCTATGGACTGGCCCGCCCCTTCCCCAGACCTGAATCCAATTGAGCACATCTGGGACATCATGTCTCGCTCCATCCACTAACGCCACCTTGCAACACGGACTGTCCAGGAGTTGGGGGATGCTTTTGTCCAGGTCTTGGAGGAGATCCCTCAGGAGACCATCCACCACCTCATCAGGAGCATGTCCAGAAGTTGTAGGGAGGTCATACAGACACATGGAGGCCACACACACTACTGAGCCTCATTTGGACTTGTTTTAAGGACATTAAATCATAGTTTGGTTGGATCAGCCTGTAGAGTGTTTTTCCACTTTAATTTTGAGGGTGACTCCAAATCCAGACCTCCATGGGTTAATAAATTACGATTTCCATTGATAATTTTTGTGTTATTTTGTTGTCAGCACATTCAACTATGTAAAGAACAAAGTATTTAATAAGAATATTTAATTCGTTCAGATCTAGGATGTGTTATGATAGTGTTCCCTTTATTTTTTTGAGCAGTGTATATTGGTTGTTGAAGTATGAAAATGTATTGTATAACTATGGGCAAATCAGATTAAAGGCAAGAGATTAAGAAATTGCTAAATTTTGAGATTACTTTGGTCTCATTAACACCTTTGGCCTTCCCTGCTAAGGGTTTCCTTTGTTGTGCTGGTATCATTTTCTGATGTTCACTTTATCAATATCACTGATTGCTTTATGCAGTATCCACACAAATTATATCTTTTTTTTAAGAAGTCTTAGGTCACCACTGTTGGTCTGCCCCGACAGCTATGGCCCTGGCCAAGGTGGGATTCAATGTCCTGTTTGCCAATCAGTGAAAAGGGGCGTGTCCACGTAAACAGCCATGAATTGTCTTGATCCGGCCGTGACCATGACAATTCACTGCTGTTCTCAGCAAAGAAGGCCCGACAGCTTTTAAAGTTGGGCCTGTTCTGTCGATCTGCCTCTTCGATGCCATCGGGCAACGCCGCATTGAATAGGCGCACACCGCTATTTCCCCTGTCGGAAATAGCGGCGGGGATTGAATACCCCCTTTGTATCTTAAGAAACTGAAATTTGTGTTTTACTCATTCTAACATGTCAACAGCAACAAAAAATACCCAAATGTCCAGAAAAGTCTTTCTATTGAAATTTCAAGTAATCATTCTTATTTGGAAATAGTCCATCTACCCAAAAGAATATTCTAGGACCAGGTACAGTATCTTCCTACATGTAGGAACAGTCTGGCAGCTCAACTTGGATACTATTCTAAAAATTCTCATTTTAGCAAATTGTTTCATATGGAAAAACGTTGTGGCCCTTTGTGTGTGGTTTGAAATAAACAGTGGCGTAACTAAAGTGGGAGCAGGGGATGAAACTGCTATGGGGGCTGGGGGGGGGGGGGGGGGGGGGGGCGGAGGATCCAGCAGTCAATCCCCTGCAACCTTTTGAGTTTTCTTTTCCTTATTTTTTCAATTAATTCTGCAGTACCGCTCACTGAGTTAGGTCTGGCAGACCTTCCTCTTAATAAAGGAGGTGGGAGGAGGCAGGATACAGACACGACAGGCTGCGTACGGCACCACACTAGAGTTCGCTGCGGCTGACTACTTCAATTGCTGAGCGCACGCTGAGATTGTGTACCAGGTCCAGCGGGCTCCCAGCCTCCGGTACATGAGGAGCAGATGCCTGTAATGCTGCACTCAGACTTTAAGGAGAGAAAGAATTGTCATATGGTGGTGCACCATTTATAAGAACTTGAGTCATAAAATATACCTTTTATTGGTTATCACTTAAAAAGGAACGCAAAATATGACATACAACATAAAACATATACACAAGTGAAAACAGTGTGTTTTAAAAGGCACGTGCGAGTTCAAGGAGCAACTAACAATTTAATACTCCTTCTTATCATAAAACAATTGTTCAGGAAGGAGGTGTCAATATGATTCTATTAGGGTTTGGTGTGTGTTTAAGTACAGTTTCAGTCAGCCATATTAGTAGCTACTATTAGGTTACAGTGTTGATAATTGTAGGGTGTCACTTTGCAATCAATTGGTTACAATAGACTAATTTGTTAATTCGGCATCAGAGTGCTGGCAGTCTGCCTAATATGTATCACTTCTGATCCAGACACATGTTAGTCTTAGTAAATGGGCGTTTTAAATTAGATCTTATATACCCCGTTATTTACAGTCATATCCTTTAATGGAAAAAGGTGCTGTGATACGGGTTTATTAAATCACACTTGTCTCTCTTCTGTATCACCGTCAGCTATGCTGATATTGCAGTGATTGCAGGGAGACTGTGATTATCGCCTTGAGATAAATGCTTTATTGCGAGTTATTTTTAGAACAACTGTCTCTCTCTGCGCCGCTGTCGGTTGGTACTGGTACCACTGCGGTCGTGTGGAGACTATTGATTGATCTGGTTCTATTAGTTATCACGCAATATCAAGACACGCACTCCCTGTGAGGGAGGTGAGTGCTACAATACACACTGCCGGACGTGGTCAGTCTCACTCTGTACCGCCGACCGCTTGCGCTGGTCATACTACGGTTGACAGGGAGAACGCCGGTACTGTAGTCCGAATAGCTAGCTTATCTGCGGGCACTCCCTGTGTAGGGACAAATGCTGCAATCGGGTTTCCGCGAGTACGGTCCTGCCCTGTACCGCCGTCAGCTCGTGCTACTGCTGCTGCGGTCTTAGGGGGACTAAAGACTGTTAGGCTGCTGATTACATTAGAGTCCTAAAAAGGACTAGTAAATACATTTCATACACACAAACAAACAGGGTGGTAGTGCTCAATGAACGTGCGCACGGCTGGGTCGGCCGTCGTACACTTCGCAGGTCTTCCTCAGGGCCCCGGCCGACCCAGCCGTGCGCACATTCATTGAGCACTACCACCCTGTTTGTTTGTGTGTATGAAATATCCTTATACTGAAAGATTTTCAGCAAAGTCTTTTGACTCCTGAAAATCTTTTGCTCTTTGGGGAAAATAGTTCAGTGTGTACGCACTACTTTGGTGAAAGATAAATCTATCAGAGATTTTGGCAAAGTCTTTTGAAATGAAAGTCTACAAGTGTGTATGGGCCTTAACATGTAGATGCACTGGAACTGGAGGAGCTGCCTCTCCTACTTCACCCCCACCTCTTCCAGTGCATCACATTTTGCCCTCACCGCCAGGCTACATGCAACCCCCATCTTCCACATGTGCCTGTGCCCCCCTTGTCCCCCCACACGCTAACCTTCCCCCACCTCCTATATAGTTCAGATGTTAGAAAGCTTAGGAAGTTGGTCAGACATCGGGGTGGAGGAGGTACTGCATTATGAGGTGATTTTAGCTCATATTCATATGCCACATTAACAATATATAGAATGTATTTCTGATTCATTTGATGATATCTTCATTGAAAAAAATGGTGCTTTTCTTTAAAAAAAATAAGGAAATATCGAAGACCCCAAACTTTTGAACGGTAGTGTAAGTGTTAATAAATAAATAATAAACTCTGAATCAGGCCCACAGTGACGATACTGGTTGCAAAGTGACTTCAAGCAAATGTTCCGGAAGCACTGTGTCCATTCTGATTAATTAAATTCCCCCCAATAAATCTGGACTTACTGTATCTCTGTATATCTGTTTTGAAATCCTAAACTGGGAAAATAATGGATTTGTGTTCTTTTAAACACATTCTTTTTTTTTTTTTTTTTGGGGGTTTTATGTTCTGGTAACATGTTGTACAGTATAGACAGTGTGTTGTGTGGTGTAGACTGGTATAAATGTTACAGGGGTGTACACACCGTGCAATTCCTTTTCTATTCAATCACGATTCGGTCAGGATTGGATCTGCACATTCGGGTCCGGTGTGGTATAATACTCCGACGTCGGAATCCCGACTGCACAGCGTGTGGAACTCAATAATGGACACTGCCCCGGGACACAGCTCCTGTACACTGGACACAGCCCCTGGACACTGGACACAGCTCCTGTACAAAGCTTCTGTACACTGGACACAACCCCTGTACACTGGACACAAACCCTGTACACAGCCCCTGTACACTGGACACAGCCCCTGTACACTGGACACAACCCCTGTACACTGGACATAACCCCTGTACACAGCCCCTGTCACACTGGACACAGGCCCTGTCACACTGGACACAGGCCCTGTCACACTGGACACAGGCCCTGGACACAGACACTGGACACTGCCCCTGGACACTGGCCACAGCCCCTGGACACTGCCCCTGTACACTGGACACAGCTCCTGTACACTGGACACAGCCCCTGTACACTGGACACAGGCCCTGTCGCACTGGACACAGGCCCTGTCGCACTGGACACAGCCCCTGTCGCACTGGACACAGCCCCTGTCGCACTGGACACAGGCCCTGTCGCACTGGACACAGGCCCTGTAGCACGGGACACAGGCCCTGTCGCACGGGACACAGGCCCTGTCGCACGGGACTAGGGATGCCAATCCCGGGGCATTTTTTCAATCCCGGGAATCGGGATTGAAAAATGCTCAATCCCGGGATTCCCGGGATCCCGGGATTGGCATCTCTAAGCAGTTTAGGCCAAAAAACCATGTACAAAGAAGCCCAGTCCCCCCGCTCCAGCCGCCCCGCACATTCATTTACTTACACGGGCGGCCGGGAGCAGGGCAGACATTCTGCAAATAGGAGCGGGTGGCGGCGGTAGCAGCAGAGCCGCCCGGAGGGCGGGCGGCCGACGTTGCCAGGTCCGGACTCAGGGCAGACATTCTGATGATAGGAGCGGGTGGCGTCGGCAGCGGTAGCAGCAGCAGCAGAGCCGCCCGGAAGGCGGGCGGCCGACGCTGCCAGGTCTGGACTCAATGGTGAGAGATGATTCTGGATCGGGTATGGGCAGTCCGACCTGCGCAGCGTGATGGTCAGAGGTCACACTGCGCAGGTCGGACTGCCCATACCCGCGCCAGTCTGGGGATCAGGAACTCCTGGGTAGCGTCTGAGCACTCGCTCAGACGCTGCCCGGCATTAGATATGCGCATGCGCATCTAATCCCGAAATCCCGGGATTGGAAGATCCAATCCCGGGATTCAAATCCCAGCGTTTTTTAGGCCAAATCCCGGGATCCCGCCGATCCCGATCCCGGGATTGGCCACCCTACACGGGACACAGGCCCTGTCGCACTGGACACAGGCCCTGTCGCACTGAACACAGCCCCTTGTACACTGGCCACTGCAGCCCCTGTACACTGGACACTGCCCCTGGACACTGCCCCTGTACACTGGACACAGCTCCTGTACACTGGACACAGCTCCTGTACACTGGACACAGCCCCTGGACACTGGACACTGCCCCTGGACACAGCCCCTGGACACTGCCCCTGTACACTGGACACAGCTCCTGTACACTGGACACAGGCCCTGTCGCACTGGACACAGGCCCTGTCGCACTGGACACAGGCCCTGTCGCACTGGACACAGGCCCTGTCGCACTGGACACAGCCCCTGTCGCACTGGACACAGGCCCTGTCGCACTGGACACAGGCCCTGTCGCACTGGACACAGGCCCTGTAGCACGGGACACAGGCCCTGTCGCACGGGACACAGGCCCTGTCGCACGGGACTAGGGATGCCAATCCCGGGGCATTTTTTCAATCCCGGGAATCGGGATTGAAAAATGCTCAATCCCGGGATTCCCGGGATCCCGGGATTGGCATCTCTAAGCAGTTTAGGCCAAAAAACCATGTACAAAGAAGCCCAGTCCCCCCGCTCCAGCCGCCCCGCACATTCATTTACTTACACGGGCGGCCGGGAGCAGGGCAGACATTCTGCAGATAGGAGCGGGTGGCGGCGGTAGCAGCAGAGCCGCCCGGAGGGCGGGCGGCCGACGTTGCCAGGTCCGGACTCAGGGCAGACATTGTGATGATAGGAGCGGGTGGCGTCGGCAGCGGTAGCAGCAGCAGCAGAGCCGCCCGGAAGGCGGGCGGCCGACGCTGCCAGGTCTGGACTCAATGGTGAGAGATGATTCTGGATCGGGTATGGGCAGTCCGACCTGCGCAGCGTGATGGTCAGAGGTCACGCTGCGCAGGTCGGACTGCCCATACCCGCGCCAGTCTGGGGATCAGGAACTCCTGGGTAGCGTCTGAGCACTCGCTCAGACGCTGCCCGGCATTAGATATGCGCATGCGCATCTAATCCCGAAATCCCGGGATTGGAAGATCCAATCCCGGGATTCAAATCCCAGCGTTTTTTAGGCCAAATCCCGGGATCCCGCCGATCCCGATCCCGGGATTGGCCACCCTACACGAGACACAGGCCCTGTCGCACTGGACACAGGCCCTGTCGCACTGAACACAGCCCCTTGTACACTGGCCACTGCAGCCCCTGTACACTGGACTTGTGTACAGCAGCCCCTGCAGACCCTAATCGAGTAAGCAGCAGCAAAATAATATATTATTATTATTATAGCACAGCACAGAGCACAACCACCCTCTTCCCTCTCCTATGCTGGAGTAAAGATGGCGGGGTGCGCGTGCGTCTTATATAGAATCCAGATCCAGCGAGAATCCGACAGCGCAATGATGATGTTTTGCCTCGTTTGCGTTCCGGAATTTAGGCAGGAACTCCCGAGCCGGCTCGGATCCAGATTTGGATCGCGATATTCGGATCTGTCGGATCCCGGAGATCCGGACCCGCTCATCTCTACTAGTCACCATTAATATTAGAATGTAACCAGGTTGATAGTGTCTAAGCTCTAAAGAGCAGGGCCCTCTCTCCTCGTGTGTTTTTCTAAGAATATATCTCTGCCACTGTTCTAATTGCATCAGTGTTCGCTACTACAACTGTCTTTTTTTTACCATGTACTGTACTTGTACTAATTTGCATTTGTACGGTAAATCACTATTTTCTTGTTTTGTTCTTTTGATCATCTTTGTATTGTCAGGCGCTGCGGAACCCTTGTGGCGCCATATAAATAAATGATAATAATAATTCCAGGAACCACGTGAAATGGGCAGAAAATAGCTTTATATTTGCAATCAGGAAACAGGTGGTTGTTGGCTGCCTGCATCAGATGCCTTCTACTGACCTGGTGCTACTGGCTATGTATTTGGATTAGTATTGTTGGGTTGCTTTGCGCATGCTTACATGGCAATGTTTCCCGCATAAAGAGAGGGTGTTTTTTTTAAGAAAATGCCATGATCCAACAGAGGTTGGTATAACCTCTGTACATGACACCCCCACTTCTATGAGTGGGCAAATGCTGTTAGATTGTAGCGCTCAGCGCCTGTCTCCATACACTGTCTAGTGTAAGGCTCACAGTCTGCCTTGTCCCCTTGCAGCAACGTAGCTAGGCGTCACCCTGAGTGACAGCTCGCGCAAGCGAATAGCAGGGCAGAGACCCCTGACCCTGCTGGCAGCGTTCCCTTTTCCTGTTAGGAAGTCCCCGCGTAGTGTGTGCCTCAGAGAGAGAGCGTGTGTGACTCCATCCATGCTGTTTGTAGCTCCACGTGCACCGGAGCGCGTAAGAGCAAGCCCCGCTGTAATCCCGTTACCAGCGTGACCTTTGCACAGGGAGATCCATCATCATTGGCAGCAGCGACGACTGGGAGAGATACCGCCAGCGTAAACCAGTTGATAGCCATTAACCCTGCACAAGCCAAACGCTACAGCTAAGTAACAATCAGACACTGTCATTCCCAATGTACCAGTTGTATTACTGCCTGAAGTTAACTGCAAAAGTACTGTTGTAATCCTACAAGCCTGCCACTTGAATAAAGCCTTCAGTTGGTTATATCTTCGGAGTGTGTCGTCTAACAACCACCCTGCACGTACTTATAGACACTCTGCCAATAGGTTATGGGCCCAGCACGCCACGTGCGCGAAGATTAACCCCCTAAAGACAAAGTGCTAGCGCAGTACATAAAAGAACACAAAGGAATTATTTCTGAATTGCCATTTGTGGAAGAGTTAACGAGAATGCACAGTACAGGGCATAGCATGAACTTTCCAAAGCTCAAAGGCTCAGAGAATTATACTACATGGAAGTTCGCTATGGAAATGCAGCTTAAGAGGGAAAAGCTATGGAAAGTCACAATAGCCCCAGGAGATAGTCCAAACCCAGAAGAGGTAGACAAGGCCATTGGAACAATAGGCCTGGCTGTGGAGCAGCATGTTTATTCTACTATCTGTGGGAAGGAGTCCGCTAAGGACATGTGGACAACTCTACAAGGTGCTTATGAGAATAAAGGCTTAATGAGAAGGATAAGTCTGAGACGCACACTGTATGGAACAAAGCTGAATGCATGCAAGGACATGAACGATTATATTGATAAGATACTATCGATAGCTCAGCAATTGGCATGTGTAGGAGCAAAAGTGGATGAGGAAGAAGTGGCGATGGTAATGCTGCAGAACTTGACAGAAGAATTTGACTTTCTGGTTGTCGCACTAGAGTCAAATGAAACCAAGCTTACAACTGAAGTTGTGAGAGCCAAGCTACTACAGTTCCAAGAGAGAATCCACAAGGATGCCATGGCTGAGGGTTCTGCCTTAGTAGCAAAGGGTGCGAAACCCAAGAAATGCACGTTCAAATGTTATGTGTGCCACAAAGTAGGGCACAAGGCTTCAGAATGCAGGATGAAGAACACTAGTGGCATGCACAAGCGGCATGACAAGAAGAACGAGTCAGCACTGAATGTAACAGACAAGCCAAGGAGGGATCTCTGGTACATGGACTCGGGAGCCTCTAGACACTTCAGCTGCAACAAGGAGTGGTTCAATTCTTTAACACAGTGTACACCCACAACAGTTACCGGGATTGGTGAAAAGGTCCTTACTGCATCAAATGTTGGGACAATCACAGTGAGACTAAGAATTGAGGGACAGACAGTAGTCACAGATATTCAAGACGTCCTGTATGTACCAGAATTGGGAAGCAACCTCATCGCTATCAGCGTACTCGAGGCAAAAGGCTACAGAGTCCAGTTTGAAAAGGGCAGGTGCATGGTGCATAATGAAAGAGGGACTGTAATTGCTTCAGCAACCCGATGCAACCAACTATACGTCCTAGACACAAATGAATGTGTAGCTTTGGCAGCCTCTGCTGAAAATGAGTCGATGGAACTCTGGCACAGACGTTTGGGACACTTAGGATATGATAATGTCCAGAAACTAGCTGATGGGATGGCAACAGGAATCACAGTGAAAGACACCGGAAGACCTGTGTGCGAGAGTTGCATAAAAGGCAAGCAGACCCGCAACCCATTTCCCAAGTCAGCAGGCAGAGCAGAATCACAATTAGCTCTGGTGCACACAGATGTGTGCGGACCAATGGAAGAGGAGTCAACCAGTGGTTACAAATACTTTATGACTCTCATCGATGACGCCACAAGAATGACACACGTATACTTCATAAGGAAGAAAAGTGAGGTGATCAAGAAAATTGTGGAGTACAAGAACCTAGTGGAGACTCAGACGGGCCTAAAGCTAAAGGTCCTGAGATCCGACAATGGGGGAGAGTACGAAAATGGAGAAGTAACCGACTTCCTAAAAAGGCATGGCATAAAGCATCAGCTGACGATGGCCTATACGCCTGAACAGAATGGCGTAAGTGAAAGGGCGAACAGAACAATCGTTGAAAGAGCACGAGCGATGGTGAATGATGCTGGCTTAGAGAAAAGTTTTTGGGCAGAAGCTGTATCTACTGCAGTATACCTGAAAAACAGAACACCTACAGTGGCCGTGAAAGGGAAAACCCCCTTAGAGGCCTGGTCTGGGAAGAAGCCAGACATCAGTCATCTCCGTGTCTTTGGGAGCAGAGCTTATGCGCATATACCAAAGGAGAAAAGGAAGAAACTTGACCCAAAATCAAAACAGTGCATATTGCTAGGCTATTGTGAGGAGAGCAAAGGGTACAGGCTCTGGGATGCAGAGAACAGACGTCTTCTGAAATCAAGAGATGTGATATTTCAAGAAACGGCATCACCCACAAAAGCAAAAGAGCAAGAAAAGCAAGCACTAGTAGAGGTGTGTGAAATAGAAAACATACCTGAAACAGAAAATACTGAAGAAAGAAGCGAACCAACAAACAGAGCTTCTATAAGGAGAAACAAGGGCATACCAGCCAGAAGATATGAGGAAGAATATGCGAATATTGCTTTCAGTGAACCTCAGAGTATTCAAGAAGCGAAAGCGTGCAGCGATTGGGAGAAGTGGAAATCTGCAATAGACACAGAGCTATCAGCACTGAGAGAGAACGATACTTGGACCATAGTAGATAGGCCAAGCAATCGCAAGACAGTCAAGAACAAGTGGGTCTTCTGCAAGAAGTTAAATTCAGACGGAGAAGTTGCCCGTTACAAAGCCCGTCTTGTTGCTAAGGGATACACACAAAGATCCGGAATTGACTATGGGGAGATATACTCACCTGTTGCGAGGTATAACACTCTCAGGTTAGTAATTGCAGTCGCCACCTTACAAGACTTACTGCTATACCAACTAGACTTCGACTCAGCATTCCTAAATGGAGAGTTACTCGAAGAAATCTATATGGAAAGACCAGATCACTATAATGAGGATGAACTCCAGACAGAAAAGGTGTGTCTTCTGAAGAAATCCATATACGGTCTGAAGCAGAGTGGTCGTTGCTGGTACATAAAATTGGACACAGTACTACTTGAAATGAATTTTATTAGATCAGAGACTGACCACTGCCTTTATCACAAAACTCTAGGAGAAAAGTTGTTCATCATAGCAGTCTATGTGGATGATATACTTATAGCAGGTCACGAAGATCACATTACAAGTGTGAGAGATCAACTAAAACAGAGATTCAAGTTGAAAGACTTAGGTCCAGCAAATCATCTGTTGGGCATGAGGATTGTTCAAGACTTGCAAAAGGGAACAGTCACAGTCGACCAACAAATGTACATCGAGGCAACAAACTTGAAGTATGGGATGGCAGACTCCAAGTCAGTAAATACACCAATTGACAAAAGCGTCAAGATTACAAAAGGTATGTCACCAACCACACCAGAAGAAACAGAGGAAATGCAAGATGTTCCTTACAAGAGCGTGGTTGGAAGTCTTATGTATGCAAGTATTGGAACCCGTCCAGACATCACTCATGCAGTCAGTCGGGTGAGCCAATTTGCAATAAATCCTGGAAGACAACACTGGATCGCAGTGAAGAGGATCCTGAGATACCTAAAAGGTACAAGTTCCTTGAAATTAAAGTTCGCCAAGACAAGCAATTCAAATTTGAAAGTCTTCTGCGATGCAGATTGGGGAGCAGATGAAGATGATCGTCGTTCCCACACCGGTTACCTGTTCACACTGGCCGGAGCAGCAGTTAGTTGGGCGAGTAGAAAACAACCAACCGTTGCCCTCTCAACAACTGAGGCCGAATACATGGCTCTTACAGAGACATCAAAGGAAGCACTCTGGATCAAAGAGACTTTGTGTGAGTTAGGTCTACTTTATGAAGAAGAGACTATCAGTATCGCATGTGACAACAGGGGAGCAATAGATCTTTCCTGCACCACCAAGCATCATGGAAGGTCGAAGCACATCGCGATAAGACACCACTTCATCAGAGAACTAGTGGAGAACAAGTCCATCGATGTTGAATACATTGCAAGTGAACAGAATGTCGCTGACATGCTCACTAAAGGACTGTCGTCAAACTTGCTTATTAAGTTCGTGAAGGACTGTGGACTTGTCTAAGTTCAAAATGTTGATTTGAAGTTTTTTGATGTTCTGAATGTCTTTTCTCTCTAACCATATTTTCGGTTACAGGTATCACAAAAGGACAAAGCATTGTATTAAGTTCTTTCATGTAGCCGAAGACAGCCTTGAGCGAGGGGGAGTGTTAGATTGTAGCGCTCAGCGCCTGTCTCCATACACTGTCTAGTGTAAGGCTCACAGTCTGCCTTGTCCCCTTGCAGCAACGTAGCTAGGCGTCACCCTGAGTGACAGCTCGCGCAAGCGAATAGCAGGGCAGAGACCCCTGACCCTGCTGGCAGCGTTCCCTTTTCTGTGTGCCTCAGAGAGAGAGCGTGTGTGACTCCATCCATGCTGTTTGTAGCTCCACGTGCACCGGAGCGCGTAAGAGCAAGCCCCGCTGTAATCCCGTTACCAGCGTGACCTTTGCACAGGGAGATCCATCATCATTGGCAGCAGCGACGACTGGGAGAGATACCGCCAGCGTAAACCAGTTGATAGCCATTAACCCTGCACAAGCCAAACGCTACAGCTAAGTAACAATCAGACACTGTCATTCCCAATGTACCAGTTGTATTACTGCCTGAAGTTAACTGCAAAAGTACTGTTGTAATCCTACAAGCCTGCCACTTGAATAAAGCCTTCAGTTGGTTATATCTTCGGAGTGTGTCGTCGAACAACCACCCTGCACGTACTTATAGACACTCTGCCAATAAATGCCTCATGGAAACCTGCCCACAATAATGCATTCCCAGATTAATATCATAGAGAGGGATGCACTACATGCAATATTATTTCTCTTCAGAGCTCTCTTCCATTATTATCCTTACCCGCTGACCCGAAAATGCACAATTATTTATACCATTCACTTATCCTATTTAAGGTACTCTTTACCTAGAAGGGCGCCCATCGCGGTGATCGCGGGCATCGCGGGCAGTACATTAACGGCCGCGACGCGATGCCCGTGATCACCGCGATTTCCCATAGGATTCAATGTTAAATATAGTGCTGGCCGCGATTTTACATTCAATGCTTCAATGGCCGCGATTTGGCCATAGGAATCAATGTTAAATGGGCTACAGAGCCCAAATAGGCACAATTAACACTTAAATGTCCCCCCAAATTTTTAACGCCACCCCACGATCCACGCCAACCCGAAGCGTGGCGAGCGCAGCGAGCCCGCGAGGGGCGGCGGTACGCGTCCTCCGACCTTTTCATGCCCTACTATCCACGTCGGCGTGGAGTTGAGAATAGAATAGTGTGGCAAGCGCAGCGAGCCACAGAGGCCCGAAGCGTGGCGAGCGGACGCGGATACCTTCACAGTTATACGCGTCCCCTCGCGGGCTTCACAGGTGTCCGTGGCGCCGCGGACACCTGTGAAGCCCGCGAAGGGACGCGTTTACCTGTGAAGGTATCCGCGTCCCCTCGCGGGGCTCGCTGCGCTCGCCACGCTTCGGGCCTCGGTGGCTCGCTGCGCTCGCCACACTATTCTATTCTCAACTCCACGCCGACGTGGATAGTAGGGCATGAAAAGGTCGGAGGACGCGTACCGCCGCCCCTCGCGGGCTCGCTGCGCTCGCCACGCTTCGGGTTGGCGTGGATCGTGGGGTGGCGTTAAAAATTTGGGGGGACATTTAAGTGTTAATTGTGCCTATTTGGGCTCTGTAGCCCATTTAACATTGATTCCTATGGGAAAATCGCAGGCATTGAGGCATTGAATGTAAAATCGCGGTCAATCATCCTTTTTAACATTGTTCCCTATGGGAAAATCGCGGTCACCCGTTTTTTATATGCCCGCGATGCCCGCGATTTTTTACCCCCTGACGCCCGCGATTCCAATCGCGGGCGCCCTTCTAGGTAAAGAGTACCCTATTTAACATCCCTTTCCCTCCCCTTTTCTTTCATTGTTTTGCACTTTTGAATTGGCACCATTATATTTGAATTATTTCACCTTGTTTATCACATTAAAACTTTCTCCTCTTTCTTCCCCTTTTGTGCCAGCTGGCACCGTAATGCATATCACATAGATACAAAGACAACATGAAAGGTTGTCCTTCTATATTCACCTTTTTATATAAGACACACCACCAATATAATGGGTATTAGGTTGAGGATGGCCGGTGTGGTATCGTTAGGATGGACAGCGCTCATCAATAAATACGATAAGAATCAATATAACACAAAACCAAGAATAAAACATAAAAAAATAAAATAAAACATATTAAATTTAAAAATACATGAAATAGCGTAAAGTATAACAAGGAAGGTATATGTGCACGTGGACATGTGCATTTGTACACAACAGACACATGCATTCATTTTATATACATATAAAAATCTAAAAAATAATACAAAATTATAAAAATAATTAAAATACAAAAATTACAAAATGAAAATAAATAAATATTTAAAAAAACAATAAAGTATTGCACTAACTTAGAAATAATGTATGGGCAGGTGTATTAGTAATAGGCAATATTACACAATCAGTATAAAAAGTAAAAAAGTTAAAACAAAAAAATAAAATACAAAAAGTTTTTCACATTTTTCTGAAGGGTGTTGTACCTTTAAAGATAGTTCATACACCAAAAAGCGGCAAGAGTAATAAACTTAATATATTTATTCATAGATAGCGTAGCGGCACACCAACAACATTCAATAGAGCAAAAGAAATACACAGTAAGAGATCAGAAGTGATCGCTGATTGGTTGTGCCCCAGCATAAAGATCCACAGCAGAGCAGCTGGAATACGCTGCCTGTGTGATCAAGCTCCGGCGAAACACACGTCATAGATCCGGCTACGTGTGCACACGTGACCGGCAGAGCGTTCTCCTGCACAAGATTTGAAACTACCCAATTGTGGCTTCAGGAGACCTCATCACAGCTTACGGGACCGGTAACGAGGGACCCCCTCCCTGTGGTGCAATACTGTGCCGGCCACTTGGCCTGGCTCCTGACACGGGGCGGCGGTCCTTCTATTTATTTATTTATTAATTTACTTATATGTTCATGTGGCTATTTGAGCCCAACTTTTTCCCTTGTGCGTTGATTTAGTACATTTGCTTTCTTGCTATCACCAGTGGCATAGCGGCAACACATGTAGCAATCCACTTAGCAGTCTGTTATCCATCCTATACACCAAGTAAACGGCGCTAATGGACCACACTAATTAGTAATCAAAAAATGTATAGATTTATTAAAAATTAATTAAATGAAATATACACAACAATACAAACAATACCACCGGCCGGTAGAACTATTAAAATGTGCACAATAATTTCTGGCCATAAAAAAGACAAGAAAAAATGTTTCTTTCATTAGGCTATGATGTATGCCTTAGACTCAGTATTCCATTGCCTTTATAACTAGGTTTGCCCAATCAGGCTGCAGCATAAAGTGAATTTGAAGCTTGGTAACTTAGAATTCTCTCAATAATTAGACAGTCCCAGAGAACTTTTTACAACAATTTGATAGTTATAGATAACTGCAAGCGTGTTAGTCAGTCATACAATAAGGCTCACATGCAGGGCAGCCTTTGAAATTGCTCCATATGAAAACTGCGGGTGCTCATTCATTCAAGCAAAGCAGCGTATTAGAATAAGGAATGGTGCGATACTTATGCTTTTCAGCGAGTGCAGCGCTTTGTTGCCCACAAATAGGTGAGGGTTTGCTGGCCTGAAGCGGGTCCCCAGCTGCTGGTCTTCCCGATTCTGCAGCTTCTTTCTAGGACTCCCAGCTCCGGCAGATGTCTCCCCGGCTCACGTGGTGTAGGTTTGTTTGCGGAAGTGACATTTGATGACGCGTTTCCCCGCCTTCTGGTCAGCGGCTTCATCCTGAATAATGCTCTTCCTCTCTCCTGTGTGTTAGAGTTATATATACGGCTATAGACATTTACGGAGGTGAATGCACTTAAACCCATATTTTGGTTGGTTACCGACACGCAGTGTGTCTCAGCGTTTGGGGCAACGTAGAGCTTGAGCGCTAATAAATGTGCAGTTTGGTTTTCTGAATTGCTTGACTAGCACTGTGATAACGGTCATCTATTAGAATGAACTTAGGTCTACAGTCATTAGGTCGACCCCACTAGGTCGACTGGCAGGAAGGTCGACCTGACTTAAGGTCGACATGGGCCAAGGTCGACATGACTTAAGGTCGAATTTGCATAAAGGTCGACATGAGGAAGGTCGACAGGTCATAAGGTCGACATGGGTTTTTCACTGTTTTTTGAGCCGACATGTGCCGACAGGCGGTATTTCATGCCCTACCATCCACTAGGGCGTGGTGGGAGAATAAAATAGTGTGCCGAGCGCAGCGAGACACCGTGCCCGAAGCATAGCGAGCGATGCGAGGGTCCGATTCTCATTGCCAACTGTGTCCATGTCGACTGTGTCAACATTCGGATAAAAAAACAGTGTCGACCTCATGACCAGTCGACCTTCCTCATGTCGACCTTTATGCAAATTCGACCTTAAGTCATGTCGACCTTGGCCCATGTCGACCTTAAGTTAGGTCGACCTTCCTGCCAGTCGACCTAGTGGGGTAGACCTAATGACTGTAGACCTAAATGCAGTCTGACGAATGATCCCATTCCGTGATAACTACGTTTGACCATATCTGGGGGTGACTGTTTAATTTGATTTGACAGACATTGAGTAACTCTGCCCTTCATTTTCATCTAAATGTGTATGCTTGTGTGTAAGCCGCACCAGAGACACTAGTAGCATAGCGGCAACACGTGCAGCAATTAATTTAGCAGTTTGTTATCCATCCTGAATAATGCTCTCCCCCTTTCCCGTGTGTTAGAGCTATATAGGGCCATAGACATTTACGGAGGTGAATGCATTTGAACTCATATTTTGGCTGGTTACTGACACGCAGTGTGTCTCAGCGTTTGGGGCAACCCAATCAGGTTTAACATTTATCCCCATTTAGAATAACGTAGAGGTTGAGCGCTAATAAATGTGCAGCTTGGCTTCTTGAACTGCTTGACTAGCACTGGGATAACTGCGTTTGACCATACCTGGGGGTGATTGTTTTGACAGACATTGAGCAGCTTAGCTCTTTATTTGCATCTAAAGCTGGGTACACATATGTACAATTTCATTTTTCTTGCGACCGTTCGATCGACCAAATTCACGTTCGGCCGTCCGAAACATACGACCGATCTGCGCGTACACATATGTACAATTTTACTTGCGACGTCCGATGTACTCCCGTCCAAACAATCGCAAGAAAAAGATTGTACCACCGTACACACTCTCCCGTTCTGGCTATTCGCACGATAAAAATGCACACAACATTATCATAATGGGCTGGATTAAAAGAGCATACCAAAACGAGGCGTGATCACGGAACAAAGAATCGTTCGTGTAGTACAGTGAATAGAGCCGTGACTATTCAGATCATTGCTAGCTGTACTGGATATACGTACGTACGTTCGTTCTTCTATCGCTGCATTTGGGCCTTTTTAATTATGAGCTTGAGGAGAAGGAAGGCTCGTGCGTGCATTTTGGCTGCTATGGCCATTAGATTGCAGGCTATTAAAAAAAGAAAAAGGACCAAGAATCGGAGCTGCTGGACCAGAGACTGGCTTCTGAGGAGAGACACCTTCTCCCACATGCCATTGCTACAGGAGATACGGGAGAACAATCCTGATGACTTCAGGAATTATCTCTGTATGGATGACGCTACCTTCATGGAGCTGCTGACACTGGTTACCCCTTAATAGAGAGAGAGGACACCTATTTCAGGAGGCCTATTTCTGCAGAGCAGAGACTGGTGGCAACGCTGCGTTACCTGGCAACAGGCAGGACCCTTGCCGACCTGAGATTCACCACCGCAATATCATCTCAAGCGCTGGGGTTGATAATACCAGACACCTGTGATGCCATCGTCCAAGTTCTACAGGACAAATACATGAAGGTAAATATGGAAATTACATACATGTCCCCCATATGTATAGCTGTGCACATACCTGTACCCTATATGTATATCTTTACAATGCCTGTTGATTTAATCTTTTACACCAGTGGGTGGGGGGTCATTTTGATAAGGCGGGTAATAGCTTTGAGGCTGCAATGGGGGAGGGCTGATGGGTCTAAAATCAACCCAACAGATTATTAATACGCATATACTTTTATATTGCAGTTTCCATCGACCAAGGAGGAGTGGCAAAATATTGCATGTGATTTCCGTGATCTTTGGAATTTCCCTAATTGTGGTGGAGCTATCGATGGCAAACACGTCAGGATCATGCCCCCTGCAAAGAGTGGATCTTTTTATTATAATTATAAGGGGTTCTTCAGCATTGTTCTAATGGCCATCGCTAATGCCCGATACGAGTTTGTATTTGTGGACATTGGGAAAAATGGTAGAGTTTCAGATGGAGGAGCCCTGGAGAATACCTTTTTCCACGACCAACTGAAAAAAAATGAACTGAATCTGCCAGAGCGGACTGAAAATGAGCACGGTTTGAACTTTGTTTTTGTGGCGGATGAGGCCTTTGCATTGCACCCTAATGTCCTTAAACCCTACCCACAAAGGGCACTCAACAGGGAACGACGCATTTTTAACTATCGCCTGTCACGTGCCAGGCGAGTGGTTGAAAATGCGTTTGGGATTCTGAGTAATAAATTCAGAATTTTTCACAGTCCCATCAATCTGCGCCTAGATAAGATTGACAAAGTGGTGCTGGCCTGTTGTGTGCTGCACAACTACATGCGCAGAAAAGCGGTGCACACACAACAACTGGGGGCTACAGTGGACGAGAGCCAAGTTGTTGACGAGCCTATTGGTCTGACAGCTTTGGCAAATAATTTAAACACCAGAAATGCATCAACGCAAGCAAAGTTGTCAAGAGACGAGTACTTGAATTATTTCAATGGTGTTGGGGCTGTGGAGTGGCAGAATGACATGATTGCTTAAAAATGTACCTTTTTGTCATTGTAAATATATTGTTTTTTGGTGTGTACAAATCAATATTTTGCCAATAAAATTTGTATACTCACAGTCCCGCACAAGTTGTCCTCCGCGTCTTCTTGCAGCAAGGAGGAGGAGGTGGAGGCGATAGCCTGGTCTTGGGCCAGATTACTGACCGAATCACGGCAAGTGAGTGGTAAGACTCAGGTGCCAGGCATTCCTGGAGGGCACAATGCCACGACACCTGGAGTGCAGACTGTACCCAGTACTGGTGTTTATGTACTAGCAAGTATTGGCTCCACCACACCTATTTCTATGCCAATTTCTCCTGGTACTTTTGTACAGTCTCCAGGAGCAATACATGAAGGTAAATATTGAAACAACATGCATGTACCCCATGATATTTTCACACGGACACCAACTAGATTAGAGAATTTTAAATTTTTATATAAATTATTAACTTATAAACTTATAACAAATATAACATAAATAACAAGGAAATAAATAATAAAGAAATACTTAAACATAAAAATATTTAAACTATATTATTAAAACAATAATGCAATTAAATCAACTATATAAAATATTTACATCTGGTGGTAAACTTGTCCCACCCCATAATCCCCTGTATCCATCGGTGGTTGGGAGGGAGATGGACTTTCCACTAAACTCTGGAAGGGGCCACCAGGTGGACCTGGTGGGAGTGTATTAGCCGACGTTGCCGGTTGGTGCTGCCTTTGCCCAGTTGGTGGCTGGAAATGTTGGTACTGGGGATATTGCACCGGGTGAAATACCGCTTGTTGGGGTATAGGAGCTGGGCTGATGGGTTGAAATTCAACCCTAGGCAGAGGGGTCTCATCGGTGAGCCGTGTGTGCCGGGACAGAGTCCCCACACGGGCCCGGTACAGTGTCTCATAAAATATGCGCTCTACCTCCACCCTTGTAGCCGGGTCTAATTTTCTCAAATTGTCTGCCAATACACTCCCCACCCGGTCCGCATCATCCTCCTCCATGGTCATCAATCTGTTGGCAGACTCCAGGATCTTCGTGGTTGCCACGTCCGCAGCATCTGGAGTCTGCCTCGGCCTTTTGCGCCCTCTTCGTGATGGCGCTTCTGCTGGAGGTTGAGCGCTTGTTTGAGGTTCAGCAGCACTGGTCGTGGCGGTTGGTGTGGGGGTGGAGCAGAGGGACGGTGAAGGCAGCTGTGATGCCACGTCCAGCGATGCCGAAGATTCCTCCTCAGCAAATAGCGATGGCTGTAACAAAACAAGATGACAATGATGTATCACTACCATATATTTTTATATCTACGCAGAAGAACGCAGCCCACACACCACCATGTTGCTGCCATGGATGAAAGTGAGATAGTTGAAGAGGCGTTATGACTGGCATCTCTGGAAACTAATTATTTAGATACCAGACATACCAAATACTAATTTAAATACCAGAAATGCATCTATGCGTGCTAAATTAACCAGGGATGAATACATGCAGTATTTTATTGGTGTTGGCGCTGTGGATTGGCAGAATGATATTATTTAGTTAATTTAACACCACAAAAAAATATTACAATAATCCGCGCCAGAAAGACTTCAACAGTGTAGATACCAGGGATTACCAATCACAACCAAAAGTTCCAAATACAAAAAATGTGGTAAATGCACTTGCGATGTTTGAATATTGATCACTGTGTTCTCAGGCGGGAGTATGCCTCCACCACTGAGAAGAACCAGAATTTAGGGCCACAGAGAAGGTCAAATTGACGATGTATAACCAAAAGGGGGGGTATCGCCCCCTGCAACTGACCTCTCTGTTGTGACCAACAGAGAGGTCAGTTGCAGGGGGCGATACCCCCCCCTTTTAATTTTACATGTTCACAATTTTTATACTGTACTTGCTGTTATATTTATCTGGTTTAAAAAAAAAATTTAAAATAAAATCCGTCTACTTACTGTGCCGCAAATGGTGTCATCAGAAACCTCTTGGTTGCACGAGGAGGTGGAGGGGGCAGGCTGGTTCCTTGCTGTGTTGCTGACCGATTCCCTGGGCAGCTCCTGGTCCACCGTGAAGGCCAGCAGGTCGTAGTACCACAGCCTGGGCACACAGACTTGGTCTGCCCCTGCCCCAGACCGCTTTGAGGACTCCACCTTATTTAGTTCCTTTTTAAATACGGTCCTCATATTAGCAATGCGAGTCCGGACCCACTCCACATTTGCTATGGGGTAGTATGTCTGGCTCACCCTCACCAGCTCCTCCAGAGCAGATAGCCTCTTCTGCCTATTTGAATGGTCTCTGGATTTGGTGTTCCATAAACAATTCTGATCCCTGTAGGCCTCAATGAAATCCTTCATAAATTCAACATTTTTTTCTGCCATGGTTGAATTTCTGTTCCAAAAAATACAATAAAAAGGCATATTATTTTCTTGATACACAAAGCACACCATAAACCATTTAATGTACAGGTGTTCAGTCTGTGGGCCACTACATATACTGTAGCTATAGTACAGGAGTTGAAACTCTATGGGACATAGGATACACGGTCACTACAAGCCCCAGCATACCCATGGCCCACAGATTGAAGTCCATTGTCATAGAAAACTACACATTTTGTTTTAATACTCACCGAAAGAAATATCGATATACAGTCCGGAAAATTCGCAGCGCAGCTCCGATCACTCGAACAGCAACGACGGAATATTCTTTCGTGCTGAACGTGGCTTGAAACACAGTGATTGGATGAGCGCAGGAATCTCCGCCCCACTCACGTGCTTGGCGTCACACAGACACGGGACATCGAGGAGCCATGTCGGAGGGACAGGCACCACCGCATATGGGGGAGGCCAGTACAGCACCTTTGTTTTCCAATTCAGCACTGATAACAACATATAAAGAAATCGCTGAGAGACAGGACAACAAGGAGAAAAAAGTGACGCGCGCCTCCGCCATGTCATCTGCAGAGGTGGAACTGATGGTGAAAATGCTGGATAGAAGAGACTACGATTGTTCGCGAAAAACATACATGAAGACGAATTATAGAAAAGAAATTATTATGCAGCGTGTATGCAAGGAGATAAAGGAGAAGTTTGGCAAAAGAAGGTCCAAATACCAGCTACAGAAACGGTGGTCGGACCTGAAGCACAAGGAGCAGGCCAAGCTAAAGAAAATTCGTGGAATTCTTAAAAGAAGTGAGTACAATGCCCTAGGTGGCTTTATTAATATACTGTCTTGATCCATTACATTTTGTGTGTTTTGCTGACATGTTGCTTGTTTGTACTCAGAGGAAATCCAGTCCAGGAGAAGACATGAGGAAGGCAGAGACAGGGCCTCCAACCTGAAAATAAAGAAGGAGAGTACAACAGGTAAGGTTTTGTACCAGCACACCAACACAACAACACATGTTTTATACACAAAACAAGGTGTAGTAATACGTCACTTTACCTTGTCACTGTAGATGATATCCAGGCTGCGCAGCCGATGGAAGGGACCACAGAGGGCCACCAAGTGATTGCGATCACAAGCAGTGTAGATGGTGAGTGTATACTGCAAATCATCTTTATGGGATAGTGACGTATCATTTGTGGAAAGGTAAACATTTCTTTATCTGTACTTATTATAGATATCATCGAGATTTCAGATGTCAGTGCAGAGGGGGAGAAGAACACACCATCACCTGACACGTCCAGCGACGAAAGCACAATGCAAGAAAACATGACACAAGTCCATAAATGTCTACAAGAACTAAGCGGAAAAGTCCATACCGTAGCCCAAAAAATTTAAAAAATCCAAAAAGGCGTAGCAGTAGTACACTCTTTATATGAGAAAATTTACAACGGTTTGCATTGTAAAGTCAAAAAATAGTTTGTGTACTTTATTTAACTTTTTTTCTCCTTCTTGTTTATTTGGAGGCCAGAAGCAGGGTGCATGTCGTGGCAAGCAGTCTCACGGCAGCAACGCATCCCATGTGAGCAGGCCGGGATGTTCCCATGTGATGCGTTGCTGCCGTGGGACCGCTTTCCACTACATACACCACCATGTTCCAATGTCTTTGATGTTTTTTGGGTGGGTGGGCGTTCCTGCTACACCTTCATGTGGCACCTATGTCATGGCAAGCAGTCTCACGGCAGCAACGCATCCCATGTGAGCAGGCATGGATGTTCCCATGTGATGCGTTGCTGCCGTGGGACCGCTTTCCACTACATACACCACCATGTTCCAATGTCTTTGATGTTTTTTGGGTGGGTGGGCGTTCCTGCTACACCTTCATGTGGCACCTATGTCATGGCAAGCAGTCTCACGGCAGCAACGCATCCCATGTGAGCAGGCCGGGATGTTCCCATGTGATGCGTTGCTGCCGTGGGACCGCTTTCCACTACATACACCACAAAGTTCCAATGTCTTTGATGTTTTTTGGGTGGGTGGGCGGGCGTTCCTGCTACACCTTCACGTGGCACTTATGTCATGGCAAGCACCTGTATGTGACACTCTGTTCAGGTCCGACCACCGTTTTACCTCAAATAAACAAAAGTGTTCACAGTATTTTTTGTCAGTATTTCTTAATAAATGTTAAGTGTTTATGCAGAACAATGAACATCACATATCTATCTATCTATCTATCTATCTTCTAAAAACTATATCTGTCAGGAATGCACACACAACAAACTATATCTGTCAGGAATGCACACACAACGATTATTTATTTCAAAAGGAATGCACACACAACGAATATTCTTTAACAGCATGGCGCGGAAAGTACGGGGGAGAAGACTTCCTGTTGTTTACATGCTGCGCTGATGGAGGGATGACGCAGCTAGTCAACACCCACATGGGCGTGCTGCTTTTGGGAGGAATGATCGCAGGAACGGGCTGCATATCGATCGAACGTGCGTACACATGTCACTTTTCTTTCGATATGGAGCCGTCCTGTCGGAAGAATATTAAGCAGCAAAGAACCTGCGACCGACCGACCGTGGACGGCCAAGAGCGTTTTTGGCCGTTTATCGATCGCAACGAAGGGATCGGGACAGCGTACACATATATACAATCGAACGGCCCGACGATTGTACATATGTGTACCCAGCTTAAGTGTGTATGCTTGTGTGTAAGCCGCACCAGAGGCAATTTGTGATAAATACATGTGTGTTCCTAGCCAGTGCTATCTAAGCCTAACAGCATTCCAAGACAGCAATTTTGGATTACAACTAGGGTAATTGACCTGTTAACCTCTTTGCTCATAAAACACAAAATTTGCTACAATGTGTGGCAGCAGGTCTGCTACATAGTTGATTTGTTGCCATTTTAAAGCCACAGAGCAAATGTATTAATAATTGCATTATAAATGACTGCCAAGGGAGAAATCAAAATTAAAAATTTAAATTGTACATATGTAAATAATACCATAATTTTTGATATGCGTATGTGTATATAAGAAAGCTGATTTATTTTCTTGTTCTTTCTGAAATTTTGAGTTATGCTGATCAATGATTATAATCCTTATCTCAGAATTAATTGAGATTACACAAATAATGCCTCTTGGTTAAAGGCACCAAGGATATATGATGGTCAGCTCTCGCAACTAAAAATATATAAAAAATATATATATATATATTTACGCATATCTATCAGACTAATTCCTGTAAATAGGTAATAAATCGCCAGGACAGATTAAAACTCAAAGTAATTACTAATTTTGGGCATTAACATAAACACTCAGCAAATATATATAAAAAAAAAAACACAATAAAAAAATTCATTGAAATCTTTAAAGTACCTTTATTGAGCAACTTTGAGTTTGGGGTAATAAGAGTGCACCCCACCCGAGTTTCTTTCTCTTTTTGCTTTCAATGTTTCCCGCATGCCTAGTGGCCAAGGACTGTAAAGGCCCCTCATACACTAGGGTGACTACATATGCGTAGTATAGCATATGTGGTCCTTCTGCATGCTACATACGAGGCTGGACTGAAAAGTAATGCATCCATGGCAGTTTTTTTATTTGTGAACAAATTTAATCTTTTTTTTTTTTGTACATGATAGCTCAGTTTATCCTCTATGTAATGCACTATTCACCTTTCAACGTAGTCTCCATCCCTTTCTACGCATGTGCACCAACCCTTGATGAGTCGGGCAAACCCGTCGGAGAAGAAAGCTGGTGGTTGTTCTCGACACCAGGACCGAACGGCAGCTTTCACCTCGTCGTCAGAGTTGGAGTGTTGGCCTTTAATGTGCTCTTTCATTATTGGGAAGAGGTGAAAGTCGCAGGGTGCAAGGTCAAGACTGTATAACAGTGTGGCAGAACCTCCGTGAACTGCAGGTGCTGTAACCCTCTTCCCAAAGATGAAAGATCACCTTAGGGTTGCAGCACCTGCAGTTCAAGGAGGTTCTGCCACACCCATTGTACAGACCCGTCCTTGCGCCCTGCAACTTTCACCTCTTCCCACAGATGAAAGACCACCTTCAGGGTCACACTTCAACTTTGACGACGAGGTGAAAGCTGCCGTTTGATGCTGGTGTCGGCATCAAACACCAGCTTTCTTCTCCGATGGGTTTGTCCAGCTCGTCAAGCTTTGGCGCACATGCGTGGATAGGGATGGGGACTATGTTGAAAAGTGAGCAGTGCATTATGTAGGGGATAAACTGAGTTATCATGTATAAAAATAAAAATAAAGTGTCCGCATTACTTTTCAATCCAGCCTGTGCGATCCCAGCCAAGCCTGCCTGGTTCAAATGCAATCCAGGGGATCACTTCTGCAGCTGGTACGACTTGCAGGCCTCGGAGTGATGCGCACGGGGCCGCGCATCGCATTGGACCTGCTGTTAAATGCATGAAATTTTCCCACTTTTTATGTGATTGGTCACTGCAGTCCGATAAAAAGTGTCCAAATTGCATGCATATCTCCTAGCATAGGGACAGCTTTTATCTTCTCACCCTGTTACGTATATATATATTTATTACTATAGCACATGGATATTCTGCAGTTGGATTTATAACTATATTGACATTATTGTATTCCTTTCTGTCTATTGGCAAGTGCTTTGATCACACAGCTTCTGCACAGGGATTTGCAGCGTGATAATAATTATAGTATCGCTAACTGTAGTGGTTCCCACATTTTTGTATCACGGTGTCCTAGTTTTTCTGAATTTTTTTCCTATTTAAAAAAGTATGCCAGCTATCCACATCCATCTGATTATCCCCAGACCCCACACCCTACACCCTGGTCTCCGTCTGGTAGAGAATTGGATAGGTAGGCTATACAGAGCGGCAGGTAATGATGACTGAGTGCACAATGCCCTATGTCTGGTTGATTGTTTTATTATGAGATATACAGATGGGGTCATTCTCTTTGTTGCCTCCAGACCGCCATCTGCAGGTTTCTGGGGGAATGGGGACAGGAGGTGCATGCGCCCCATTCTGGTGGACGACGCATGGCAGTAGTCGCGCTGGGAGCTGCTCTGATGAGAGTTTCTCCATTTGTAACATGGGGGTGACATATAGCAATTTAGGGGTGCCAAATTGAGATTTTATCTTGCCACCTCCAACATACAGAACTGTCACCCATGATGTCATCCTTACATTCCGTTATTTGGTGAGAAACAGGCTCTGTTTGTCAACAAATGTCATGGGCTGTAATGTTAACCACTACACTAGGGGTGGGCAATAACTGTCCCTCTAGCTGTTGTAGAACTACACATCCCAGCATGCCTGGCTACAGTATTTTCTTTTTAAGTATTGCAGGGCATGCTGGGATGTGTAGTTTTGAAGCAGCTGGAGGTCCGTTTATTTCCCAACCATGTTTTCATTCAGCTTTGTTCCTGTTGTAATGCCCACTCAGATGAGTCCCAGTAGTGAGCAGTCCATGCTGTCCCAGTAGTGAGGGCTGAGATAATGTCAGTGTTGTGCACTGGGATATATCACAGGGCCTTCCATTGGAAACCCAAAATATACGCACAACAATAAAAGATGAAAAAGAGATTGCAAATAATTAAGATAATAAAAATATAAGATTAAAATATTTTAATATTGTATTGTATTATAAGTAATGCTGGATTCCATTAATGTAACTGTATTGCCTATATTTATTGAAAATGTTTGTATGGTTTGTATATTATATGTTAAGGTGGGTTTTGTATTGAATGAATCATCCCCATTTTCTGTATGTTTGGGTAAATCCTCGATAAACCTGAGATCAATAAGTACATCTGAATACTGATTGGCTGTGGCATCTGTTAAATATGGATGACCCCAACTATCATCTGAGGAAACCGCTATAGCCTTAACAGCAGAGAAAAGTTGGGGTCTACACACTATCACCTATCCTTGCCCATTGCTACTTGCATATGAACTGAACGCCCTCCCTCTGATTAGACAGCTACATTTCCATAGAGACAGCTTGGACCGGCATGGCTGCTACTTCATTGCAGCCCTGGCTCTCTGCTAACCTTATCCCTACCCCTCCTCTCCATCAAGCGTATTTGGATCTGACAGCACTAGAAGTGTGTATCTGCCCCCTGCTAGCAGTGTTTTGGTCTTAACAGCGTGCAGGTGGACGCTGATGCTACCTGAGCAGGGGCAAACGCAGGATTTTCAGAAGGGGGTTTCCGGAGATGGACACTTAGGTGACCCAGTATATGCCGGGTCAGTTAGAGTATTATAGATAGAACAAATGTATATAAATAATAATAATATATTATGATAGGGGGTATTATATCAATCGCTCAGCATGTAGGGCCTGGATCAGTAATTTCCACTAATTACCCCTTTACTACACAGATGGTGGGAGATTGGGTGGGAGAAGGGGGCATTGGGCTGAATGATGGGGCCCTGATACATAACTTCCAGGGTGGTAGAGGATGTTTAATATGCAGAGGAGGGGTGTATAGTGGAGTGGGCTTATTATTTATAATTTTCTGGTGGGAGGACAGCTTGCTTGCCTGCAGATATCTCCAGTTCCCAGAAAAATATTTTTTAGATTTTAATTGGAATTAAAAACTAGTTAATCCCACCTACCAAATGGTATTATGGACTAGGGGATCAGAGTTCAGGAGGCAGAGCAATTCGCCAATGAGAATATAAAACTAAATACCAGGTGGAGCTGGAGCAGTAACCAGCTGCTGGAAGGCTGATATCTCTGGTTCTAGGAACAGTAGAGACAAGCCAGGGGCGTAGCTTCTGTAAGGCAGCCCCCGCCAATGCTTGGGGGAGCAGGGGCTGCGTGGGCGCCGGCTCCCGCCCGGCGCACTATGTGTTAGATCGGGCTTTTTTTTTTTCCACTTACTTCTGCTGCGGGCGCCTGCGGGCGCCTCGCCTGCCGCTGCCGCACACGGGAGCAGCCATGATGACAGACTGTCATGCACTTGATGTGCGGGCAGCTGTCCAATGCGAGGCTTGGTTGCGCCGTGCGCGGCTTGGGCTTTGGCTATGCCTGGAATGAGAGGGCGGGCGGGGGAGTGGCCTGGCACTGAGTGACAGGGTAAGCAGCAGTGACTGCTGGTTACTCTGCCTCAGCTTCGCCTATGCGTGTGACATGATGACGTCACACGCTGGAGAGGCCACGCCAGACAGAGGAGCCCGGGAAGCTGAGCAGGGAGGGAGGTTTCCTTGCAGTGTCCCAGTCGACGGCGTCCAGTCCCATAACTTGTTCTTCTTCACCTTCAAGTTTGCACAGCAAAAGCAGAGGTGTGTTTTAACTTCAATTATATAAATACATTTTAAAGAAGTGTGTGTGGTGTGTGTGAGTGTGGTGTGTGTGAGTGTGGTGTGTGTGAGTGTGGTGAGTGTGGTGTGTGTGTGTGTGTGTGTGTGTGTGTGTGTGTGGTGTGTGTGTGTGGTGTGTGTGTGGTGTGTGTGTGTGTGGTGTGTGTGTGTGGTGTGTGTGTGTGTGTGTGTGCAGGTGGGATCAGATTCCCACTGGGGTCCCTCCTAGATACATTTGGGGATACTTCATATTTGCGACTAACCCCCGCAAAATGGGTGTTTTGATTTGAAAAAAATTAACTGTTTTTTTTTTCATGTTTTTGCCCTAACAAAATTCCGTGGGGGGGGGGGGGGCGCAATATTTTTTTTGGCTGGGGGGAGCAAAATTTATAGTTACGCCACTGAGACAAGCTACTAGTGTCCATCAAGGGGGAGAGTCCCAGCTTACCCACAGAAAAACTCCAAGTCAGACAGAACCTGAAATATCTGACTGGGAAGAGCAATTAACAGGCTTGGATGGGGACTACTGCTTTGAAGTCAGATATCTCCATTTTCCAAAGGCCGATTTTTAAAATTCTTGTACCCATGGAAAGAGGGGACACTCAGCTTTCAGCCTAGGGTCCTTAGACTCCTGGGGGGGTTTCTGGGTACTCAGAACCCCCCCTGCGTGTGCTACTGGCCCTGCAATGGCTCCCTGCCAGTGGTGATCATGTCACCTCCCGGTGTGCGGGTCTATCATTGCTGTTATCAGAGTCCTGCACCAGCTCCCTGTCACCAGTTGTATCCATACTTGTCCTCACTGTGCAGGTCTGGTGCTGATGCTCCCGGCACAATGCCTGCTGTCCCTATGCAGCGCAAAAGGTTGGCATCTAAAAATCACTTATCTATTTCCAGTGGTTCTATTGAGCCTTGAGTCCTGTTGGAGAAAGTGCGCTATATAAATTAAAGTTACTTACTATTGCTTCTTAAAACAACCAGTTCATCATAAGTCAGTGGATCCAGCCCCTTGAATTCCAATTGGAATTTGCTATATAGTCAACAATGTCACCTAAGGCTGGACCTCTACTACCGTTTATGCCTTGACCAATATCCATGTCGTTGGAAAAAAATCATCTTGCACTACATTAAACACCTGTTCACTGGGCATAGCGCTCATCTATGGACATCATTGGTCGGTTGATGGTGATTGTGCATTGTCTATTTGGATTGTTGATAGACAATATTAATTTATAAGTCAGTTGAATATCTTTATATCTATATATGCAAATTTTAAAAAATATATATTCTCCTTATTTGTGCTCTTTTTCATCTTTTATTGTCTACATAAATTCATTTCCAGATTACATTTTGGAGCTGCATAATTTAAATTCGAATTTAATGAGCTCAGAGTGTTTTAAAGAATTATGAATTATTCTTTTGCACCTGATAATTATTGCTTTCTATAATAACAAGGCAGGGGCGTAACTAGTACTTTGTGCGCCCCATAGCAATATTATGAAATGGCCCCCACCATTGTCACTACAAATTCTCTTCTGGGGGGGACAGAAGAGAGACTATATGAGGCAGAGTTCAATTTTAATTCAGCGCACTGCAAATAGCACT
The DNA here is from genome assembly GCF_055691185.1 of Crinia signifera. Taxonomy (NCBI): domain Eukaryota; kingdom Metazoa; phylum Chordata; class Amphibia; order Anura; family Myobatrachidae; genus Crinia; species Crinia signifera. The sequence goes on from NC_139225.1 coordinate 77,477,361, forward strand.
GGGTTGGAGCTTCTGAGGCTTTCCAATTGGAAGCGCTATTATGACCGAGAATGACAATATTCACTGAAGTAACAGCACTCTGAGACTAAAGTGTCTTATCGCACTGCTGTGTTCGCACCACACTAGGGCACAAAACAGCATTGCCAAGATAGTTTTGTGGGATTTCTGCTTGCAAAACTCCTGGGGTGCACGCAGACTCCACTAGTCAGACTTAACAGTGCGCTGATAAATAATGCTGGGGAGCTTTATCACAGCACTGTTCACAGTGTGCTGATTTGAATGACCGCTGGGGCTTCATGGATAAAAGGGGGAGCAAGAGAGACAGGGAGGTGTGCGAACAGGAGTGTTAGGGAGAGAAAGGGGGAGAGACCGTACCAGTTAGATACGGTCAGGTAGAGAGGGAGGAAATAGAGAGGGGAAGTGTGGGGAGGAGAGAGATTAGTGGCAGAGAGAGAGATAAAGAGAGCCGAGACGGAGGAGGAATGAGAAAGAGGGGACAGAGGGGTAGGGTAGAGAATGAGGAGAGGGGTGAAGAGGGAGGTTTTTCGATCACATGCTCCTTTTCTCCGGGCACCTGGTCACAGGCTCCCCCTCTCTCCAGCTCCTGATCACAGGCTTCGGTACTTGTTTCCTAGCACGGCCACACCGATTAAGATCGGGGTGGTCGTGCTGAAAAAAATCGGGTCGATCGCATCGCATGCGATTTGGTCGCATGCGATGCGATCGACGCGACCGACCGATTTTTGACCCGATTTTTTCATTAAATCCAATGTAAATTGGGTCCCTGGGACCCAATTTTACATTGGATTGAATGAAAAAAATTCCAAACCCCCCCAAATTGAAGCGCGTACACAGCGCCCCACGATAGACGGCAACCCGAAGCGTGGCGAGCGCAGCGAGCCCGCGAGGGGCGGCGGTACGCGTCCTCCGACCTTTTCATGCCCTACTATCCACTAGGGCGTGGAGTGAGAATAGAATAGTGTGGCGAGCGCAGCGAGCCACCGAGCCCGAAGCGTGGCGAGCGCAGCGAGCCCCACGAGGGGACGCGGACCCCTTCACCGGTAATCGCGTCCCTTCGCGGGCTTCACAGGTGTCCGCGTCGCCACGGACACCTGTGAAGCCCGCGAAGGGACGCGTTTACCTGTGAAGGTATCCGCGGCCCCTCGCGGGGCTCGCTGCGCTCGCCACGCTTCGGGCTCGGTGGCTCGCTGCGCTCGCCACACTATTCTATTCTCACTCCACGCCCTAGTGGATAGTAGGGCATGAAAAGGTCGGAGGACACGTACCGCCGCCCCTCGCGGGCTCGCTGCACTCGCCACGCTTCGGGTTGGCGTCTATAGTGGGGCGACGACGGGGACATTTATAATGTGAAATGGGTCATATTGACCCATTTCACATTTTTTTACATTTTTACACCATTTCAATGTTAAAATTTTTTTTAACATTGAATCCTATGTAAAAATCGGGTGCATCGCGTCGCATCGCGTCGGGACCAATGTTAATGGTCCCGACCGACGCGATGCCCCTGATATTTTACCGTTCCCGACAAGATTTCAATGTTACAAATTTTTTTAACATTGAAGTCAATGCAAATATCGGGGGCATCGCGTCGGTCGCGTCGGGACCAATGTTAATGGTCCCGACCGACGCGATGCCCCCGATTTTTGTTTCCTAGCCGGCAAAATGGACCTGATTTCAAAAGAAATCGGGTCCATCGGGGTAATCGTGTCCCTTAATTAAGGGACACGATTACTTAAGATTGTGGCCGTGCTAGGAAACAAGTACCCAGGCTTCTCCCCTCCGGGCACAAGCTCCTCTCTGAGGGCATTCAGACACATGACCCAATTCAGACCTGCTTGCTGGGCTGCGTGTGTTCGGAACCCAGTGAGCAGGTTGACACCGCCCTGCTGAGTGCACGCCTACAGCCTTCCGCGCCCCTGTGCAGGTACACATCAGTTTGCTAGCACCTGCACAGAGTAGAAATCATTCAGTGGTTACTTATCATCAAAGGATTTCTCCTCTTCCTGGCTCTCGTGGCATGACCCAGGAGCCTGCTGGGTTTGAAGCAAAATAGGGTCGGGCACCAATGTCATGCACCTGCCCTAAACAGACAAATGAACGTTCGTGCTAACCTGTCCAACGGTTTTATGGGCGCTCTCACCAGTTTTTGTGGGCATGCCCATGAGATGCCAGGTGACCACCCAAGCACATCTCCTCCTGTCAATCAGAGCCTTGCCAAGGGAAAAATTTCCGAAGACACCCTCAGCCGGCCCTGCGCTTGTGAATTACTGACATGCAGGGCCGGCGCTACCACTAGGCAGCATTAGGCAGCTGCCTAGGGCGTCTGGCACTGGAGGGCGCACTTGAGCTACCTCTTTTCTCCAAGCAGGTTTTTTTTTTTTGTTATATGTTTTGCGGTTTGCGGGTGGTAGATGGCGGGGCAGAAATTAAGAATGAGTGCATTAATCAAGCATCTGACACCCGCCCATCCCCCTCGCTGCCCTGCTGGGGAAGCGGTTTCTGGCTTCCAGTACAGCCTCAGAAGCAGGAAGAGGCTGGCTGAGGAGCTCTTTGGGCTCTGGTGCCTGGTACTTCCTGCTGCTCAGCCCCCGCCCGGTCCGGCGCATGAATGGAGGGTCAGGTAGGCAACCCTGTGCTAGTATGTGAGATACAGTACACAGCTAGCTAGTTGTACCTGCTGTATATATTGTATTTATCTGGCCACCGCGCCATGCATCTCACCGATGCAGCACTCTGCTAAAGAGCTATTCTAGGTATATGGCAGCCCCGGGCTCTCCCCCATGCGCACAGCAGCAGTATTGACACCTGTTACCTCGTGCGCACACAGCCTAGGTGAGAGCAGCATCACACTCTGTCTGCCCTAAGTGACGGAGCTGCGGAGCTGGTAGTGGGATGAAGTGGCCGGCGTGGGGCATTCCCTCTACACCCGGCTATAATTCAAGCCCCTTCAAAAGTTCCTCGGTGCTGCCGGAGGGCAGGGGGGGGGAAGGGGCATTGACAGGAGTGCTTGGTGTGTCCCCTGTGTATACAGCGGCAGTAGGATGTGGGCCCGGCGCTCTACAGTGAGGAGCAGCTCAGCCTCAGACCCCGAGCACAGCAGGTGAGCCAGGTTTCTGCAGCACTTAACAATTTATATATACAATTGGAGAATATTACACCCCATGCATTCGCTTCATATTACCACTCCACCTGCAAGTATCCTCACCCCCCTCTTGCGATTTCTGCATATTACCACTACCCCCCCCCCGTCTGCTTCATTCTACCACTCCTACCCCCCCCCCCCCCCGATTGCTTCCTCCGTGGAGGGGGGGGGGGGGCGGCGCAGGGGTAGCTTTGCCTAGGGCATCCAGATGCCTTGCACCGGCCCTGCTGACATGTGCATGTGCAGTGGAGCCACCATAGGAATATGGGCTGAATTCAGACTTTTGTGTGCTGGTCTGAATCGGCCCCACAGGCTCCTCCTCTCTGGGTGCCCCGGGCACAGGCTCCTCCTCTCTGGGCACCTGGGCACCTCTCCAGGCGCCATTAAGGCGCTGAGCACTTGGAGATAATATGAATTCTACTGTATGTCCCACCTTGTGAACTACTCCTGTATGGTAAGAGAAAAAAGTCTTGTTGTTTTCTGGAGGTGCACCCAAAATTAGAAATGATTGGTTTATCAAAATGTTAGGTACATACATTTTAATAGATTAAAACTAAAAAGTATCACTCACATCACAAAATAAACAGGATACCGTCCTGATTAGGAAGAAGGGAAAAAAAATGTAAAGCAGAATTTATTTATTTATTTCCAGTTTCTTATATTGCGCAGCAGATTCCGTTGCGCTTTACAATGGTAAAAGAAGGGTGATAGAGACTGCTGCAGTGAGGGGTGCGGGTCCCCCTGGGTGTTATCTGCTGAGGGGTGACATGTAGGAGCCGGCAATGTACTTTCACTGGTCTCCAGTGGCAGCCTGTATTTATGGGACCCCGGAGTGATGAACCAGCTATAAAGCCACGCCCCTACTTGCATGTACATACCTTTTTGCCTGCACTCTTCTTTGTTTGTAGTACCCCCACACTTATTCTGGCCCTTATTCTGGTTCACTTGCAAGGGCAAATTCCTTTTCAAATGGACAGAACAATGTGCACTGCAGGGGGGGCAGATGCAATTCTCTCTGCACATGTTACATCTGCCCCACCTGCAGTGCACATGGTTTTGTCCATTTGAGAAGGATTTTGCCTTTGCGAGTGAACCAGAACAAGAGCCTTCATGTAACTATACCTGGTGGGCTGTGGTGGTGTAGTTTTAAAAGCAAGTCTTTAAAATAGTAGAGAGGTTAAATAAATAAAGCCTATTAAAATTGTAATCGCTATTCGATCGCCATCTGTTGAAAATGTTCAGATAGTTGAAAAACACCTGGAATGGCGAAAAATTGAACAATCTAGCGACAATGCAGATGCTATATGTAAAAAGTTGGGTACTTGTGTATTTTGGCGGCGCCCATCGCATCGCATACCATAAGGCATGCGATGGTATGCGATGCAACGCGATATCACACGATATTGTACAATGGCATACAATGCGATGCAATGCGATTAAACATTGTATAAGCACCCTAATGGGTGCTTACAATGTTAAATGCACCCCCACGCCACCCCCCCACTATAAACGTGAACCCGAAGCGTGGCGAGCGCAGTGAGCCCGCAAGGGGCGGCGGTACACGTCCTCCAACCTTTTCATACCCCCACTATCCAGCTCGGCGTGGAGTCGAGAATAGAAAGTGTGGCGAGCGCAGCGAGCCACCGAGTCCGAAGCGTGGCGAGCGGGCGTGGATACCTGTGAAGCCCGCAAGGGGACTCCGATACCTGTGAAGGTATCCGCGTCTCCCCTCGCGGGGCTCGATGTGCTTGCCAAACTTTCTATTCTCAACTCCACGCCGACGTGGATAGTGGGAGTATGGAAAGGTCAGAGGACGCGTACCGCCTCCCCTCGTGGGCTCGCTGTGTTCGCCACGCTTCGGGTTCACGTTTATAGTGGGGGGGGGGGTGCATTTAACATTGTAAGCACCCATTAGGGTGCTTATACAATCTTTCATAGCATAGGGGCAAAAATCGCATCGCATGCCATCGGGTGCATTGCATTCGATGAAAACATCGCGCGATGGAGATTGGGGGCGCCGCCAAAATACACAAGTACCAAAAGTTGTATTTGCATGGGGGAAAGACAGATGACAATGGCCAAAATTGAATAGGTGTGTGCCGATATTATCGCCATACATTGAATATTTGGGTAAGGTTCTGGAAGTTAAGGTTATCCTTCCGATCTCTGCTCTAGTAGCATACCCGGGATGGTATTGATAATCCTGACATGCAGTATCCCAATGGTCGTGATTCTGACAGATCCCAGTATTTTAATCCTAATCCTGTACTTTTGGGATTCTCACTATCTGGATGCTCCTGTCACTATTCTGACCATCGGTATGGTGTCTGACTGTATATTAACTACATTTTGAATACCCCAATTTTCTGGTAAAATGACTGATACAGTATGTTTGTGTAGGTCCACAGAGATGGCGCAGGAGCAGCAGGGCTGATATAAATAATCTGGACCCGTGAAGGGATTGATTAACCAGAAGAATTTTTATTGTACATATACACAGTTTTTAAAAGTACAAGTGCAATAAAGTGCAGTTGCTTAAAAATTCATATGAACACGGTATAACAATAAATACCACAAAATACAATGTACAATTCATATGAGATAAAATACCATATAAGGCGACGGGGGTGGATAGCAAAATTATTGATCTCACCATTATTGGTGGGTGCGGTGGGCTTGGTGCTTGTAAAATGATGGTAGGTCCCGGGGAAGCAACGGGTCTGCACCACCGCACAGGCTTAATCAATAACGAAAAAAAAAAGGGGGGGGGGTATTAAGCGGTCCCCAAGGTAATCGGAAAAAAAGGGGGGGTGTTAAGATCGGAAAAAAAAGGGAGGGTATTAAGTCGGAAAAAAAAAGGGGGGGGTATTAAGTGGAAAAAAAAAAGGGGGGGGGGTATTACCTTGGGGACCGACCCACCCCACCTAAGCAGCTGCTATAAGGAAACAAAACATATTAAAGCGCTCTTTAGTCAGAGGCATTTTTGTCTCTGACTTTTTGCATTAATCAATAACGATCCCAGTTGGATAGTCTCCCGTCAGTGTATTGGCATCCAGCGTGACATGTTTCGGAGGTAACTCCTTCTTCAGACGTGGATGCCAATACTCTGAAGCGTCTGGCTTTTAAGCCCTTACAATTAAATTTCATCTCCTTCACGTGTGCGGCACTTCCGCATTCAACGTGAGGACGGAAATGATGTTTTCAGATGTGTCGCCGTTGAAATCTTCCTCGTCCAATCATGATTGCATTCGGACGAGGTGTTTTCCGGGTTCTGTATACCGGACGTGACGTTTGCGTTCCGGTGCGTCTATTCTTATGCGTTCCAATGCTTTTATTTCTATTTCTGCAATAGGACACCGGCCGGACTTAGTTGTTTTAATCCCCCGTGATTCACCCTTTGTTTCACCACGGTGAGCGTTCAGGAAGGATGTTTATTTCCATGCTTATACTTCTTAGAATGTTTTCACTCATTCTTTGATATCTAGCATATGAGGTACGGTCCGCCATCTTTGAAAAGGGCACATGTGGATTGTCTTCATTTTTTATGGCAATTTTTTCATATTTTCATATAGAAAGCCTAACATATAGGATGTCACATCTAAAAACTAAGCCCTACTTTATGTTCAGGCTATGTCCATCCCTATATGTGACATCCTTTTTCCCAAAATCCCATCATTTGGGACGGCAAAAGAAACCTTTAAGAATGAATGGGATACCATTCTAAAGAAATGTTCACATAGTCTAATCAATCTCATCATTCGAGAAAGAGGAGCAGAAGCCGTAATGATTAATCTAGAAATAGAGAATCTTAGAAAACTTATTGAACCTGTACTTGAATTAGAAGATGTAAAAGAAAAAGATAAACTGATTATTTCTAAACTAGAAAAGGAGTCCAGAATATTAAGAATAAAAAAACAAAAAAAACTAAAAAGAGACTCCCCATCCATCTCAAATGAGAACCAAGAGAAGGAGGAGCCAATATTAGTGGCAAATACACCCACCCCCAACCCCAGGAATAAACAGTCAAAACAATTCCAAAGAAGGAACCCTGAAAATAATTGGGAACAACCCAAATTTTATAAAAGGAGATATAACAAAAATAAACAAGACTATAATCAGAGAAATAATAGACCGTATCCTCCGCAAAAATACAATCTACATAACAACAGAAATGACTATGTATATCAACGCCAACCAGAATGGCGAAATAGAAATCCACATAATGTGGAGGAAAGTCAAAATAGATGGGAAAGTAGAAATCCTTTGCCATTAAGAAATAGATTTGACCCCTTAAGAAAGCCCATTAATGTTGACAGATCTTTTTTAGAACAAAGATACAGGACACCACAAAGACCAAAATAGGGAACCCAAGCAAATTATCCCCCTTGATACACAAAAATATCCATACACAAAAAAGAAGAAATCCCATAAAAAGTGTAACTGTACAAAAAGACAATGTACAGAATCCCACAGAAATTGGAAAAATCTTTAATTTAAGTGAACATAAATTCACAGATACTGAAAATAAGGTGCTTCAAAAGGGATTAAAATTCGCAGCCACATAACCGGTGAACCCTTTTGGTATACAGTACCCGGAAAACACCTCGTCCGAATGCAAACATGATTGGATGAGGAAGATTTCAACGGCGACACATCTGAAAACATAATTTCCGTCCTCACGTTGAATGCGGAAGTGCCGCACACGTGAAGGAGATGAAATTTAATTGTAAGGGCTTAAAAGCCAGACGCTTCAGAGTAGTGGCATCCACGTCTGAAGAAGGAGTTACCTCCGAAACATGTCACGCTGGATGCCAATACACTGACGGGAGACTATCCAACTGGGATCGTTATTGATTAAGCCTGTGCGGTGGTGCAGACCCGTTGCTTCCCCGGGACCTACCATCATTTTACAAGCACCAAGCCCACCGCACCCACCAATAACGGTGAGATCAATAATTTTGCTATCCACCCCCGTCGCCTTATATGGTATTTTATCTCATATGAATTGTACATTGTATTTTGTGGTATTTATTGTTATACCGTGTTCATATGAATTTTTAAGCAACTGCACTTTATTGCACTTGCACTTTTAAAATCTGTGTATATGTACAATAAAAATTCTTCTGGTTAATCAATATGGGCCCGTTTTTGCCCCTAAAGTATTATTAACCTAAATAACATTAGTTTCCACTCATTTCTAGTCAATTTTGATCACTTCACAGCTTACAAAATTTTTTCATTTACTGTAGTTGGGCCAAAAAGGTATACCGAGGTAGCTGGATGACTAAGCTAAGCAACAGCAGTGGGCATCACATACATGTGGACCTTACACTTCCAACCTGGCACATCTTGGAAGCAGAGCGGCACTGCAGGGGCAGACAGGGTGGCAGTTTAATAAACTATCCCAATAAAAGAGAAATGCTCCAAAGAGCAAAAAATACAAAGAGGTATCGGCCTTGTCATGACTGGTGGTAGCAGCTTCAGCACTTCTATCAGGTTGCTGATCTCCCACTATTTCCTCCTCCATCATCCTCCAAAAATGTGTTTTTATTTTATTTATTACTTTTATTTATTTTTCTTACTTTACACTGGACACAGCCTGTCACACTGGACACAGCCTCTTGGACACTGGACACTGCCCCTGGACACAGCCCCTGGACACTGGACACAGCCCGTCACACAAAGGACACAGCCTCTGGACACAACTCCTGTACACTGGACACAGCCGTCACACTGGACACATCCCCTGGACAATGGACACAGCCTCTGGACACAGCTCCTGTACACTGGACACAGCCTCTGGACACCGCCCCTGGACACAGCTCCTGTACACTGGACACAGCCATCACACTGGACACAGCCATCACACTGGACACTGCCCCTGGACACTGGACACAGTCCGTCACCCTGGACACAGCCCCTGGACAATGGACAAAGCCCGTCACCCTGGACACAGCCTCTGGACAATGGACACAGCCTCTGGACACCCCCCTGGACACAGCTCCTGTACACTGGACACAGCCGTCACACTGGACACTGCCCCTGGACCTTGCCCCTGGACACTGGACACAGCCCGTCACCCTGGACACAGCCCCTGGACCTTGCCCCTGGACACTGGACACAGCCCGTCACCCTGGACACAGCCCCTGGACAATGGACACAACCCGTTACCCTGGACACAGCCCCTGGACAATGGACACAGCCTCTGGACACCCCCCCTGGACACAGCTCCTGTACACTGGACACAGCCGTCACACTGGTCACTGCCCCTGGACCTTGCCCCTGGACACTGGACACAGCCGTCACACTGGACACTGCCCCTGGACCTTGCCCCTGGACACTGGACACAGCCCCTGGACCTTGCCCCTGGACACTGGACACAGCCCGTCACCCTGGACACAGCCCCTGGACAATCAACACAGCCCGTTACCCTGGACACAGCCCCTGGACAAATGGACACAGCCTCTGGACACCGCCCCGGGACACAGCTCCTGTACACTGGACACAGCCATCACACTGGACACTGCCCCTGGACACAGCCCCTGTAGACTGGACACAACCCCTGTACACTGGACACAACCCCTGTACACAGCCCCTGTACACTGGACACAACCCCTGGACACAGCCCCTGTACACTGGACACAGCCCCTGTACACTGGACACAGCCCCTGTACACTGGACACAGCCCCTGGCACACTGGACACAGCCCCTGGCACACTGGACACAGGCCCTGTACACAGGACCTTGCCACTGGACACAGCCCATCACCCTGGACACAGCCCCTGGACAATGGACACAGCCCCTGGACAATGGACACAGCCCGTCACCCTGGACACAGCCCCTGGACAATGGACACAGCCTCTGGACACCGCCCTGGGACACAGCTCCTGTACACTGGACACAGCCGTCACACAGGACACTGCCCCTGGACACAGCCCCTGGACACTGGACACAGCTCCTGTACAAAGCTCCTGTACATTGGACACAACCCCTGTACACTGGACACAAACCCTGTACACAGCCCCTGGACACAGCCCCTGTACACTGGACACAGCCCCTGTACACTGGACACAACCCCTGTACACAGCCCGTCACACTGGACACAGGCCCTGTCACACTGGACACAGGCCCTGTCACACTGGACACAGGCTCTGTCACACTGGACACTGGCCCTGTCACACTGGACACAGGCCCTGGACACAGACACTGGACACTGCCCCTGGACACTGGACACTGCCCCTGGACACTGCCCCTGGACACTGGACACTGCCCCTGGACACTGGACACTGCCCCTGTACACTGGACACAGCCCCTGTACACAGCCCCTGGACACTGGACACAGCTCCTGTACACAGCTCCTGTACACTGGACACAGCCCCTGTACACTGGACACAGGCCCTGTCGCACTGGACACAGGCCCTGTACACTGGACACAGGTACTGTCGCACTGGACACAGGCCCTGCGCACTGGACACAGGCCCTGTCGCACTGGACACAGGCCCTGTCGCACGGGACACAGGCCCTGTCGCACGGGACACAGGCCCTGTCGCACGGGACACAGGCCCTGTCGCACTGGACATAGGCCCTGTCGCACTGGACACAGCCCCTGTACAGCCCCTTGTACACTGGCCACTGCAGCCCCTGTACACTGGACTTGTGTACAGCAGCCCCTGCAGACCCTAATCGAGTGAGCAGCAGCAAAATAATATATTATTATTATAGCACAGCACAGAGCACAACCACCCTCTTCCCTCTCCTATGCTGGAGTAAAGATGGCGGGGCGCGCGTGCGTCTTATATAGAATCCCGATCCCGCAAGAATCGGACAGCGCGATGATGATGTTTTGCCTCGTTTTCGGTCCGGAATTTAGGCGGGAACTCCCGAGCCGGCTCGGATCCAGACTTGGATCGCGATATTCGGATCTGTCGGATCCCGGAGATCCGGACCCGCTCATCTCTACTAGTCACCATTAATATTGGAATGTAACCAGGTTGATAGTGTCTAAGCTCTAAAGAGCAGGGCCCTCTCTCCTCGTGTGTTTTTCTAAGAATATATCTCTGCCACTGTTCTAATTGCATCAGTGTTCGCTGCTACAACTGTCTTTTTTTACCATGTACTGTACTTGTACTAATTTGCATTTGTACGGTAAATCACTATTTTCTTGTTTTGTTCTTTTGATCATCTTTGTATTGTCAGGCGCTGCGGAACCCTTGTGGCGCCATATAAATAAACGATAATAATAATTCCAGGAACCATGTGAAATGGGCAGAAAATAGCTTTATATTTGCAATCAGGAAACAGGTGGTTGTTGGCTGCCTGCATCAGATGCCTTCTACCGACCTGGTGCTACTGGCTTTGTATTTGGATTAGTATTGTTGGGTTGCTTTGCGCATGCTTACATGGCAATGTTTCCCGCATGCCTAGTGGCCAAGGACTGTAAAGGCCCCTCATACACTAGGGAGACTTCTCTGAGGGGAGAAGTTGCCCTCAATCCCCTCTTGAGCCGCCCGCCAGGATCGCGTAGTATAGCATATGTGGTCCTTCTGCATGCTACATACGAGGCTGGACTGAAGAGTAATGCATTCATGGCAGTTTTTTTATTTGTGAACAAATGTAATCTTTTTTTTTTGTACATGATAGCTCAGTTTATCCTCTATGTAATGCACTATTCACTTTTCAACGTAGTCTCCATCCCTTTCTACGCATGTGCACCAACCCTTGATGAGTCGGGCAAACCCGTCGAAGAAGAAAGCTGGTGGTTGTTATCGACACCAGGACCGAACTGCAGCTTTCACCTTGTCGTCAGAGTTGGAGTGTTGGCCTTTAATGTGCTCTTTCATTATTGGGAAGAGGTGAAAGTCGCAGGGTGCAAGGTCAAGACTGTACAACAGTGTGGCAGAACCTCCTTGAACTGCAGGTGCTGTAACCCTCTTCCCAAAGATGAAAGATAACCTTAGGGTTGCAGCACCTGTAGTTCAAGGAGGTTCTGCCACACCCATTGTACAGACCCGTCCTTGCGCCCTGCAACTTTCACCTCTTCCCACAGATGAAAGACCACCTTCAGGGTCACACTTCAACTCTGACGACGAGGTGAAAGCTGCCGTTTGATCCTGGTGTCGACATCAAACACCAGCTTTCTTCTCCGATGGGTTTGTCCAGCTCGTCAAGCTTTGGCGCACATGCGTGGATATGGATGGGGACTATGTTGAAAAGTGAGCAGTGCATTACGTAGGGGATAAACTGAGTTATCATGTATAAAAATAAAGAAAAAGTGTCCGCATTACTTTTTAATCCAGCCTGTGCGATCCCAGCCAAGCCTGCCTGGTTTAAATGCAATCTAGCGGATTACTTCTGCAGCTGGTACGACTTGCAGGCCTCGGAGTGATGCGCACGGGGCCGCGCATCGCATTGGACCTGCTGTTAAATGCATGCAATTTTCCCGCTTTTTATGTGATTGGTCACTGCAGTCCCATAAAAAGTGTCCAAATTGCATGCATATCTCCTAGCATAGGGACAGCTTTTATCTTCTCACCCTGTTACGTATATATATATATTTATTACTATAGCACATGGATATTCTGCAGTTGGATTTATAACTATATTGACATTATTGTATTCCTTTCTGTCTATTGGCAAGTGCTTTGAACACACAGCTTCTGCACAGGGATTTGCAGCGTGATAATAATTATAGTATCGCTAACTGTAGTGGTTCCCACATTTTTGTATCACGGTGTCCTAGTTTTTCTGAATTTTTTTCCTATTTAAAAAAGTATGCCAGCTATCCACATCCATCTGATTATCCCCAGACCCCACACCCTACACCTGGTCTCCGTCTGGTAGAGAATTGGATAGGTAGGCTATACAGAGCGGCAGGTAATGATGACTGAGTGCACAATGCCCTATGTCTGTTTTTTTTTTTTTTTTGAATAAATTTTTATTTCCGGGTAAATAAAAGGATAACATGAAATATAAGCATTACACTGTTATACAATGATATAATAAAGAGACAAAGATACAAGTCAGAAGTGTACAGCAGCGTACATTAGTGTAAACTCAATTGGTAAAGATATTAATAGTCATTTACAAGGGAGGCTGTCTGATAAGCGTATCCAAATCTCTGGGTCATACATTTTTCACAGTACTCTCATTAACCCGGGATTTTCTAAGGTACTAATATAATAGAACAAAGAGACATGACAAGGGAGGACAAGACAGAAAACGGATTGGGTAAGGAGAGGAAGTACAAACAAAGGGCAAAGAAAATACGAAGTCAAATATAAAGTGTTAAGCGGTACATAGAGGATGGAAGGAAGCAGTAATATTAATATTAATGGTCGATCATATACATCAGGGAGTCGAGGTATATAGGATTTCGTAGCATTCGAGCCGGGAGCCAGATATTTGCCAGATTAGATCTTATTCACAGAAAAAGTGAATTTTGGGTATCATCCAAGGTCGCGATAAAAGGGGACCATTTTTGGTGACATTTTTTTTGGCCTCTTAGTGGGTCTACACAGAAGAGTTTCCATTCAAAAAGAGCTATCTGCAGTAGCATATGTTTGACCATTTCAAGTCTAGGAGCATTGGGTGTGGTCCAGTATTTTAAAATAGATTTCCTGGCCACTGTAACTATGATCACAATAAGTGGGAGAAAGTTAGTGTCTATTTTATTAGTGGGCCATTTTGAAAAATTAAGGCCCATCAAGGCTGCCGGCTCGAACCCAAAAGAAATATGAAAAATATCTTTAAGATAGGTCAATATTTTATACCAAAATTTTCTTATTCTATAACATCCCCACATACAGTGTTGAAAGTCTGCCTTTGTCATTGAGCATTTGGGACATATACCCGATTCAGAGGAAACCATATGACGTCTTCTGTAGGGAGATATATAGGCTCTATGGAGCGTGAAAAGGTAAACTTCTTGGTAGTAAGACGCCATTAGGGCTTTTTGTGTGAGAGGAATAAGAGCGGTAATGTCCTCCGTCGATGTCAGCGAAGGAATGTCTTGTTGCCATTTGACTAGGAGGTTATTAAACTGAGTGTTGTTTAAGAGACCGGGGTCAGCAATAAGTTTGTATAGAAATTTCACCTTATAATTTCTAAATTGCAGGTAGTCAAGTAGAGAGTCAATATCCGTGACTTGTGAAATAAATTTAGTTTTCCCGAGGGGTTTATTGGTGATCTGAAGAGGCTTGAGGAAGTGGCAAGTTTGTAGATACATATATCTATGTTTCTGCGGTAACTTGAATTTAGTAGAGAGAGCTTCAAATGAAAGTGGGTTGCCTCCTGGGTCGAAGATTTTTGATGAAATGTCAAGGCCCTTGGCCTTCCACCTGTAGAACCATGAATTTTCCAGGGATGGAGCAAAGTTAGGGTTGCCCCACAATGGAATAAAATGTGAACTAAGAGGATTTCTAGACATTTTTTTGTTCAACAGCCACCACGAACTTATAGGTATCAGTAAATAAAATATGCGAGTAAATTTCCACAGGGATTTTAGATCGTGGGGATTGCAGGAGAGCTGCCGGGGCATATGGGGAGAACAGAGCACATTCAATTTCTAAATCTGTATACACTGCCTTATTGAGTAACCAATCACTGGTATACCTAAAAAATATGGCAAGTGAGTAAGATAGAAGGTCAGGGATCCCCAGACCACCGTTCGCTCTGGAAGACCTCAACCTCGTTTTTGCAATCCTAGGACGTTTCCCTCTCCAGATAAAGCTGGCAAAGATCTGTTCCAAATTTTTTATGTCTAATCTTTTCAGGGCCAGGGGTAACATTTGCATAAAGTATAAAATTTTGGGGAAAGCAATTGATTTAATAATGGCTGCCCTACCAAGTAGCGACAAGGGGAGGGAAGACCATGATTGAAGTTTGAGTTTAATTTCAGAGATCACTGGGGGAAAATTAAGAGAGTAGTAGTAGTAGTAGTAGTAGTACGTTTATTTATAAGGCGCCGCAAAGTGTCCGCAGCGCCGTACATAGCAAACAAAAAAAACAAATTACAAGGTAACGTACAGGGTGTGTTGAAAGATACAGTATAAATAGGGGTATAGCTGGTCGAACTAAAATCAGCATCAGTTCAGAAGTAGGTGTCAAAATTGTCAAGGAGACTGAAGATGAAGTAGAGGAAGGGAAGAACAGGACAGGTGAGGTAATGAGGTAGGGTGAGTACGTGAGGAAGGAGGGCCCTGCTCATAAGAGTTAACATACAAAAAATAGGTGGGTGGACGAACGAAATACAATAGGATAAGTAGGAACGGAGGCAGGATAGGAGGATCAAAAGAGGTTAGGAGGAGGGATAGGCTAGTCGAAAAAAGTGGGTTTTGAGGGAGCGCTTGAAGGAGGTAAGGGAATCAGATAGCCTGATGGGTGGCGGGAGGTTGTTCCAGTGCAGGGGGGCAGCGCGAGAGAAATCTTGGACACGGGAGTGGGAGGAGGTGATTAGGTGAGAGGTCAGTCGGCGGTCAGCGATGGAGCGAAGAGGACGGGAGGGAGTGTGGATAGAGATCAGTGAAGAGAGGTAAGGAGCGGTGGAGGAGGAGAGAGCCTTGTAGGTGGTGGTGAGGAGTTTAAAGAGAACTCTGAAAGGAATGGGGAGCCAGTGAAGAGATAAACAGAGGGGGGAGGCGGAGGTAGAGCGGCGGGAGAGGAAGATGAGCCTAGCAGCAGCGTTAAGAATAGATTGGAGAGGTGCGAGGCGGGTGAGAGGTAGCCCAGAGAGAAGGATGTTGCAGTAGTCAAGGCGGGAGATGACAAGAGAGTGAATGAGAATTTTGGTCGCGTCAGTGGAGAGGAATGGTCTGATGCGTGAGATGTTGCGTAGGTGAAAGCGGCAAGACTGTGAGAGAGCACGAATGTGGGGGGTGAAAGAGAGGGAGGAGTCAATGATGACACCGAGGCAGCGCGTTTGGTCGGTTGAGGTGATCTCGGTTTCACCAATGCTGATGGAGATAGTGGGAGAAGAGGGGATGTTCGGGGGATGGAAGATTAGAAGTTCAGTTTTAGCCATGTTTAGTTTCAGGAAGCGTTGGGTCATCCAGGCTGAGATGGCCGTGAGGCATTCGGAGACCTTGGACAGGAGTGATGGGGATAAGTCGGGGGAGGAGAGATAGATTAGGGTATCATCAGCATAAAGGTGGTAATGAAAACCATAGGAGCTGATGAGGGTGCCCAGAGAGGTGGTGTAGAGGGAGAAGAGGAGAGGGCCAAGGACTGACCCTTGGGGAACACCGACTGGCTGGGGGGTAGTAGGAGAGGAGGAGCTCGAAGTGGAGACCGAGAAGGAGCGATCGGAGAGGTATGAGGTGAACCAGGAGAAGACCGTGCCAGTGATGCCAAAGGAGCGGAGGGTGTTGAGCAGGAGAGGGTGGTCAACAGTGTCAAAGGCAGCCGACAGATCAAGCTGGATGAGGATAGAGAAGAGGCCTTTTGATTTAGCCGATAGTAGATCGTTAGTGACTTTGGTCAGGGCAGTTTCAGTGGAATGTAAAGGACGGAACCCGGATTGGAGGGGGTCTAGAATGGAGTTAGCAGTAAGGTGGCTTAGGAGACGATTATAGGTCAGACGTTCTAGGAGTTTGGAGGCAAAAGGGAGGAGGGAGATGGGCCTGTAGTTGGATGGAGAGTTGGGGTCCAGATTTGTTTTTTTGAGAATTGGGGAGACAAGAGCGTGTTTGAAGGAGGAAGGGAAGATCCCAGAGGATAGGGAAAGATTAAAGAGGTGAGCCAGGTGAGAGCAGACTGATGGACTGAGACGACGGATAATATTGGAGGGGATAGGATCGAGCGGGCAGGTGGAGGGAGAAGCGGATTGAAGGATAGAGTGGACTTCAGCAGCAGTGGTGGGGTAAAATGAGGACAGGGGTTGGAAGGAGGGGAGTGGAGATGTAGGAGGGGAGGAGGGAGGGAGAGTACATCTGTTCCAATTGAACTGGGATTTTAATACCTAAGTATTTAAAGTGCGTTTTATTAATCAGAAAGGGGATTTGAATAGCTTCAAGAGCTATTGGATCATAGGCGCCAAGTGGGACTAATTCAGATTTTGTCCAATTGACCTGAAAACCTGATCTTGTTCCGAAGGATTTTATTAAATTTAGAATGGCCGGGATGGTTTGGGTGGGCTTAGAAATAAAAATAAGAGCGTCATCCGCAAAAAGGGCTATCTTAAGTTCTTGTTGTTTGATAGTTATTCCTTGTATTAAAGGGGAGGATCGAATTGCTGCCGCCAATGGTTCAATGGCCAGGTCGAAAAGGATGGGGGAAAGGGGGCAGCCCTGCCTGGTGCCTCTTTGTAGGGTAAAATATGCGGAATATAGGCCATTACAGTTAACCGAGGATCTAGGGGTATTATATAAGATTTGGATTATTTCCACAAATTGGTCTGGGAAACCGAAATTTTTCAGGGTCTTGTAAAGGTGCGGCCAGAGGACCATATCGAATGCCTTCTCTGCGTCCAGAGCCAAAACCATGTTAGGTAGGCCATCCGACGCAGAGAAGGCAGTCGAGTTCTTAATAGCAGCCACCACCCTTCTGACATTGGTCACAGCATGTCTGCCCGTTACAAAGCCCGACTGGTCTTTGTGTATTAAAAATGGGAGGATGGGTTTCATTCTTTCCGCCAGGATTTTTGTGAAAATTTTAAAATCAATGTTAAGGAGAGAGATCGGTCTATATGAGCCTGGGAGGCTAAGATCTCTCCCCTGTTTAGGGATGACCTTAATGGTCGCGTCAGAGAAATATAGTGGGAGGGAGCCAGAAGCTATAATGAAATTAAAAAGTTGGGTTAAGGGGCGGGATATATAATCTGACAGAATTTAAAAAAATTCTGTTGAGTAGCCGTCCGGGCCTGGGGCTTTGGCTGGTTTTAGTTGGCCTATTGCCCATTTCACCTCTTCAGCAGTAATTTTAGATATTAAGTTCTCCGAAAATTTAACAGGTAATTGAGGTAAAGGTAGCAAATCCCAGTAATTTTGTTCAGGGAGAAGGGCGTCTATATTGTCATGGGCTTGTGGGGTGGAATAAAGCTTTTCATAATAGGCTTTCATAGTTTCAGCAATCTGCTCCTCATCCTCAGTCATATCACCATTTTCTAAGCGAAGCGGGTGAATTGTATTGATTTGCCTAGGTCCTCTTAAAAGATTAGTCATCATCTTTCCTAGTTTATTCCCGTGGGCATAGAACTTGGCATCTACGTTAAATTGGTATTTGTCCCCGTGTAATTTCAGATATTCGTTAAGGGTTAATTGCGCATTTTGCATATTTTTTCTATTTAAGAGTGAGGGATCGAGTTTAA
Source organism: Crinia signifera (assembly GCF_055691185.1). Lineage (NCBI taxonomy): Eukaryota > Metazoa > Chordata > Amphibia > Anura > Myobatrachidae > Crinia > Crinia signifera. Next base: position 77,495,825 of record NC_139225.1, read on the forward strand.
AGTTTTGATAAGCAGCAGTAAGACTGTTTTGTAAGGAGATATAGTCCTCTTTATATTTCTTCTTTAATTTGCTTGAGTAAGCTATCAGGTCTCCCCTTATTACAGACTTGGCAGTCATCCAATAAATGTCAGGTTTGGAGGTTGCATATTTTTCGTTGGCCTTAGCATATCTTTCCCAAAAAGATATCAATTTATCTTTAAAAGAGTGGGATTTAATTAAATGGGATGGGAATTTCCATGAGGGGGGTTTCTTTATACGTGAGTCAAGAGACAAGGTTATCGAAATTAACCCATGGTCTGATAACAATGGGGGGAAGATTTTCGGGTTTTTAATTTTCGTAATTAGATTTTCCGCAATAAGAATATAATCCAATCTAGACCAGGTTTGATGGGTAAGAGATTGACAGGTGAACTCAGAACCTGTGGGGTTCAAAGTTCTCCAGGAATCAAGGAGATGTAGGGATTTCAAAATGAATGGTATTCCAACTCTGGGTGAGGAAGGGGGACGTTTCGGTGTGGGGTATCTATCTAACACATAGGATGCAACGAGGTTGAGGTCTCCACATACTACTAGGCTTTCTTGATCATAACCAAGCAATATCGAAATCAAATTAGTAAAAAACAATCTGTCATATTTAGTAGGAGCATAGACATTAGCCAATGTTAAAGTTACCTTGCCCAGCAAGAGCCGGGAAATGACAAACCTGCCTCCAGAGTCGGCTTGAAGTATGTCAGTTGTCAGTTGTAGGTTTTTACGTGCCAGGGTAATCACACCGCAAGATTTTGACGTGTGAGAGGCCGATCCTACAACTTTCCAGTTGAGCATATTCAATTTTTTTACCTCGTCAGGAAGCAGGTGTGTCTCCTGTAAACAGGCGATATCCACATTTTGTTTGGTTAAGTATGTCAGGAGTTTACGGCGTTTGGCCGGTGTGTGTATGCCACGGATATTAAGTGATGCAATATTTATAGCCATTTTATCCTGAGTATATCAATATCATTACCTTCCATTTCTTTGCATCTAAAACATATAAGGGAAGCACATTAGGAAAGGGGATGACATGGACAGAGACAAACATAAAAACAACATAAAGGCAGCTATAACCAAGAACAATAATTTTAGGACTTCCTATGTCAATAATATCATAGTAATACCATGACATTATAACAGTGATTATGTCATATAATGACAGATAAGAGAACACCTCTCTAAAAACATGAGGTGCTCCCATATCAAGGGCAGCAAAGCTCCATCTCCAGAGGTAGTTTGTAGGTTTAACCAAACATGTCATAAACTTTACTTAACGCATCAAAACTGGGTATCGATCCTTCTAAGACAGTTAGAAGGAAAAGGGGGGATGGGTTCAAATAGAACCGTTAGAGGCAAAAAAAAAAACAAGGTTATTTTCTTCAGGTGGAAGGCTTGTCAGAGATATCTTCCTGTGAGTCCCGAGAGGGGCCCGATGAGAGAAAGCTATCAGCTTGTTTAGGGTCTTTAAAATCTTTAAATCCTGTAGGAGTCACGATCCTGAGGGTAGCAGGGTACATAACGTAAAATTTTCTCTTGTCGTTCACCAGTTTGGTGCAGACAGGGGCGAATGCTCGGCGAGCTTTTGATATATCACTCGAAAAGTCCTGAAAGACTCTTAGATGGTATTGTTCCCAGGTGATAGGTTGGATTTTGCGGGAGGCAGCCCAACTAGCTTGTCTGTGCAGGAAATTTAGCACTTTGAAAATGACCACTCTGGGTTTTGAAGGGGTATTTTCCTGGGGGTTAAAAGAACCCAGTCTGTGGATTCTTTCAATAACAAGGTCGGCACAGGTTTGTTCAATGTGTAAGATCTTAGGTAAGGTGTGTCTGACCAGGCGTTCCAATGCAGGGCCCTTAACCGATTCAGGGATCCCTGCTATGCGCAGGTTGTTACGCCGCAGCCTGTTTTCAATATTTTGAAGTGAGTCAGTAAGCCTTATATTTTCCTTGGAGATAATAGCGACTGTGCGTTTCAAATCGTGGATATCATCAGTATTAATACTGATGCGGGATTCCGCTTCAGATACTCTGGTTGTTAAACCAGAGATTTGCGCAGTGATGTCATGTACTGCCTGGTTTAACAGTGGGGAAACGGTAGACTGTATAGCGGCTATAAGGTCCCTGTAATGTAGCGCAGCAAGGCTAGCGCTATCTGAAATACCTGTGCCCTTCGTTCTATCTTCAGGTATCGGCTTTTTGGACGCTGGATGGGATACCTCATCTTTCTCCTCCGCCGCCATGTTTTCTCCGCGACGTTTGTCTTGTCGTTGCTGTAATGGAGCTGGCGGCTGTTGTTTGCTCGCCGTGGCTGGACCCAGGAATTTGTCCATGTCGGGGGCTTGTCTGCGGGGGGATCGGGATCGGGTTCTGGTGGGTTTCGGCAGTTTGATGCTGTATTTACTCGCCTCTGTGAACGGAGCTGCGTGGATGTGCTGCTTATCCACTCATGCCGGAAGCGGAAGTCAATGCCCTATGTCTGGTTGATTGTTTTATTATGAGATATACAGATGAGGTCATTCTCTTTGTTGCCTCCAGACCGCCATCTGCAGGTTTCTGGGGGAATGGGGACAGGAGGTGCACGCGCCCCATTCTGGTGGACGACGCATGGCAGTAGTCGCGCTGGGAGCTGCTCTGATGAGAGTTTCTCCATTTGTAACATGGGGGTGACATATAGCAATTTAGGGGTGCCAAATTGAGATTATATCTTGCCACCTCCAACATACAGAACTGTCACCCATGATGTCATCTTTACATTCCGTTATTTGGTGAGAAACAGGCTCTGTTTGTCCACAAATGTCATGGGCTGTAATGTTAACCACTACACTAGGGGTGGGCAATAACTGTCCCTCTAGCTGTTGTAGAACTACACATCCCAGCATGCCTTGCTACAGTATTTTTTTTTTTAAGTATTGCAGGGCATGCTGGGATGTGTAGTTTTGAAGCAGCTGGAGGTCCGTTTATTTCCCAACCATGTTTTCATTCAGCTTTGTTCCTGTTGTAATGCCCACTCAGATGAGTCCCAGTAGTGAGCAGTCCATGCTGTCCCAGTAGTGAGGGCTGAGATAATGTCAGTGTTGTGCACTGGGATATATCACAGGGCCTTCCATTGGAAACCCAAAATATACGTACAACAACAAAAGATGAAAAAGAGATTGCAAATAATTAAGATAATAAAAATATAAGATTAAAATCTTTTAATATTGTATTGTATTATAAGTAATGCTGGATTCCATTAATAATGTAACTGTATTGCCTATATTTATTGAAAATGTTTGTATGGTTTGTATATTATATGTTAAGGTGGGTTTTGTATTGAATGAATCATCCCCATTTTCTGTATGTTTGGGTAAATCCTCGATAAACCTGAGATCAATAAGTACATCTGAATACCAATTGGCTGTGGCATCTGTTAAATATGGATGACCCCAACTATCATCTGAGGAAACCGCTATAGCCTTAACAGCAGAGAAAAGTTGGGGTCTACACACTATCACCTATCCTTGCCCATTGCTACTTGCATATGAACTGAACGCCCTCCCTCTGATTAGACAGCTACATTTCCATAGAGACAGCTTGGACCGGCATGGCTGCTACTTCATTGCAGCCCTGGCTCTCTGCTAACCTTATCCCTACTCCTCCTCTTCATCAAGCGGGTTTGGATCTGACAGCACTAGAAGTGTGTATCTGCCCCCTGCTAGCAGTGTTTTGGTCTTAACAGCGTGCAGGTGGACGCTGATGTTACCTGAGCCCTGCAATGGCTCCCTGCCAGTGGTGATCATGTCACCTCCCGGTGTGCGGGTCTATCATTGCTGTTATCAGAGTCCTGCATCAGCTCCCTGTCACCAGTTGTATCCATACTTGTCCTCACTGTGCAGGTCTGGTGCTGATGCTCCCGGCACAATGCCTGCTGTCCCTATGCAGCGCAAAAGGTTGGCATCTAATTCACTTATCTATTTCCAGTGGTTCTATTGAGCCTTGAGTCCTGTTGGAGAAAGTGCTCTATATAAATTAAACTTACTTACTATTGCTTCTTAAAACAGCCAGTTCATCATAAGTCAGTGGATCCAGCCCCTTGAATTCCAATTGGAATTTGCTATATAGTCATCAATGTCACCTAAGGCTGGACCTCTACTACCGTTTATGCCTTGACCAATATCCATGTCGTTGGAAGAAAATCATCTTGCCCTACATTAAACACCTGTTCACTGGGCATAGTGCTCATCTATGGACATTAAATTATAATTGGTCGGTTGATGGTGATTGCACATTGCCTATTTGGATTGTTGATAGACAATATTAATTTATAAGTCAGTTGAATATCTTTATGTCTATATATGCAAATATTACAAAATATATATTCTTCTTATTTGTGCTCTCTTTTTCATCTTTTATTGTCTACATAAATTCATTTCCAGATTACATTTTGGAGCTGCATAATTAGAATTTAATGAGCTCGGAGTGTTTTAAAGAATTATGAATTATTCTTTTGCACCTGATAATTAACTAGTACTTTGTGCGCCCCATAGCAATATTATGAAATGGCCCCCACCATTGTCACTACATATTCTCTTCTGGGGGGGGACAGAAGAGAGACTATATGAGGCAGAGTTCAAGTTTAATTCAGCGCACTGCAAATAGCACTGGGTTGGAGCTTCTGAGGCTTTCCAATTGGAAGCGCTATTATGACGGAGAATGACAATATTCACTGAAGTAACAGCACTCTGAGACTAAAGTGTCTTATCGCACTGCGGTGTTCGCACCACACTAGGGCACAAAACAGCATTGCCAAGATAGTTTTGTGGGATTTCTGCTTGCAAAACTCCTGGGGTTCACGCAGACTCCACTAGTCAGACTTAACAGTGCGCTGATAAATAATGCTGGGGAGCTTTATCACAGCACTGTTCACAGTGCGCTGAATTGAATGACCGCTGGGAAAGAGAGGGGGCTTCATGGAAAAAAAGGGGGAGCAAGAGAGACAGGGAGGTGTGTGAACAGGAGTGTGAGAACAAAATCATAGGGAGAGAGGGTGTGTTAGGGAGAGAAAGGGGGAGAGACCGTATCAGTTAGATATGGTCAGCTAGAGAGGGAGGAAATAGAGAGGGGAAGTGTGAGGAGGAGAGAGATTAGTGGCAGAGAGAGAGATAAAGAGAGCCGAGACGGAGGAGAAATGAGAAAGAGGGGACAGAGGGGTAGGGTAGAGAATGAGGAGAGGGGTGAAGAGGGAGGTTTTTCGATCACATGCTCCTTTTCTCCGGGCACCTGGTCACAGGCTCCCCCTCTCTCCAGCTCCTGATCACAGGCTTCTCCCCTCCGGGCACAAGCTCCTCTCTGAGGGCATTCAGACACATGACCCAATTCAGACCTGCTTGCTGGGCTGCGTGTGTTCGGAACCCAGTGAGCAGGTTGACACCGCCCTGCTGAGTGCACGCCTACAGCCTTCCGCGCCCCTGTGCAGGTACACATCAGTTTGCTAGCACCTGCACAGAGGAGAAATCATTCAGTGGTTACTTATCATCAAAGGATTTCTCCTCTCCCTGGCTCTCGTGGCATGACCCAGGAGCCTGCTGGGTTTGAAGCAAAATAGGGTCGGGCACCAATGTCATGCACCTGCCCTAAACAGACAAATGAACGTTCTTGCTAACCTGTCCAACAGTTTTATGGGCGCTCTCACCAGTATTTGTGGGCATGCCCATGAGATGCCAGGTGACCACCCAAGCACATCTCCTCCTGTCAATCAGAGACTTGCGAAGGGAAAAATTTCCGAAGACGCCCTCAGCCGGCCCTGCGCTTGTGAATTACTGACATGTGCATGTGCAGTGGAGCCATCATAGGAATATGGGCTGAATTCAGACATTTGTGTGCAGGTCTGAATCGGCCCCACAGGCTCCTCCTCTCTGGGCGCCCCGGGCACAGGCTCCTCCTATCTGGGCACCTGGGCACCTCTCCAGGCGCCATTAAGGCTCTGAGCACTTGGAGATAATATGAATTCTACTGTATGTCCCACCTTGTGAACTACTCCTGTATGGTAAGAGAAAAAAGTCTTGTTGTTTTCTGGAGGTGCACCCAAAATTAGAAATGATTGGTTTATCAAAATGTTAGGTACATACATTTTAATAGATTAAAACTAAAAAGTATCACTCACATCACAAAATAAACAGGATACCGTCCTGATTAGGAAGAAGGGAAAAAAATGTAAAGCAGAATTTATTTATTTATTTCCAGTTTCTTATATTGCGCAGCAGATTCCGTTGCGCTTTACAATGGTAAAAGAAGGGTGATAGAGACTGCTGCAGTGAGGGGTGCGGGTCCCCCTGGGTGTTATCTGCTGAGGGGTGACATGTAGGAGCCGGCAATGTACTTACACTGGTCTCCAGTGGCAGCCTGTATTTATGGGACCCCGGAGTGATGAACCAGCTATAAAGCCACGCCCCTACTTGCATGTACATACCTTTTTTGCCTGCACTCTTCTTTGTTTGTAGTACCCCCACACTTATTCTGGCCCTTATTCTGGTTCACTTGCAAAGGCAAATTCCTTTTCAAATGGACAGAACAATGTGCACTGCAGGGGGGACAGATGCAATTCTCTCTGCACATGTTACATCTGCCCCACCTGCAGTGCACATGGTTTTGTCCATTTGAGAAGGATTTTGCCTTTGCGAGTGAACCAGAACAAGAGCCTTCGTGTAACTATACCTGGTGGGCTGTGGTGGTGTAGTTTTAAAAGAAAGTCTTTAAAATAGTAGAGAGGTTAAATAAATAAAACCTATTAACATTGTAATCGCTATTCGATCTCCATCTGTTGAAAATGTTCAGACAGTTGAAAAACACCTGGAATGGCGAAAAATTGAACATTCTAGCGACAATGCAGATGCTATATGTAAAAAGTTGGGTACTTGTGTATTTTGGCGGCGCCCATCGCATCGCATACCATAAGGCATGCGATGCGACGCGATATCGCGCGATATTGTACAAAGGCATACAATGCCATACAATGCGATTAAACATTTTATAAGCACCCTAATGAGTTCTTACAATGTTAAATGCACCCCCACGCCACCCCCCCCCCCCCACTATAAACGTGAACCCGAAGCGTGGCGAGCGCAGTGTGCCCGCGAGGGGCGGCGGTACGCGTCCTTCATTCTGTGTTTTTTTGTTTATTTATTTGTTTTTGTACATTGTTAGGCACTGTGGAACCCTTGTGGCGCCATATGAATAAAGGAGGTGAACAATAACAATAATGATGATGATTATAATAAATATTCTTCAGGGAATTCTAGTCTCTCCAGAACATGATTTATCTATTATTTTCTCTATGGAATTCTACTTGGGGGATACTTGCCTACTTTGGTGTCGCTTGGAGAGGAGAGACTGATCTCTGGGGGGGAGTGGAGCAGACGCTAATGTTAGTAAGCACCACACCCATTCCAGATAAATGCTGTGATTCGCAGCACTTCCGGGAGATGTCGGGGCTAATTCTCATCATTTTAGCCCCGCTTCCTCCCCAAACTGCCTCAAACGGCAGCTTCAAACTCTCTTCTCCAGGGAACTGTGGAGCAGCGTGCAGGAGGTCCGGGGGTCAAAGAAAAATTGCGGGATACTTGCCAACCTTTCCGTGAGACAGGGAGGCGGATGGAAATTTCGGGAGCCTTGCGGCCGTTATGGGAGCGTAGGCAAGTATGATTTGGGCACTGCATACAAGTAATGGCCTGGTGTAGTGTTTAGCTGTTCTCTTGTTCAATAGATTGGAAATTGTACATGCGTTTTATTTTAATTTTTTTAATGAAGTTAGTCAAGTAGCAGGAATCTGGCAAAGGTCAGAATTAATGTAACAAGATCCTACTTATGTTACAGTGAGCAGTCACTGACATATTTGTTTACATTGTTCCTTCACTATCCCTTTCCAACTGCATTGATAAGAAGAAGTGAGTGCAATATTTTCTGGCGACCATATATACAGTATGTGTGTGGAGTGTTTTCATTCTGTATATTTTATGTTTATTATTTGTACAGTGAGTTTATATATGTTTTTGATTTAATAAATATGAAAGGTCTGTATATTTTTGAGGTTTAAATTTCTATGCTCCTTGTCTGCCTCTAATGCTGTGTACACATGGTGAGATTTGACATGAGATTTTGACTATATAGTCAAAATCGCATGCACATCGTATGCAGATCGCACAGGTTTTTTTACATTGCGATCCCGAGGCGCGCTCCCGTGACAGCACAAATCGAATCCCAGATAAACAGGGCAGCAATGACTATATAGTGCAAATCTAATGCTGATTGTATGAAGTGTATGTAAAAAAAATACAGCGATAGCAAAGATTGTATAGCACTCGAATCTTAAGTTGAAGAGCGAGGGAATCTCACCCACTACTAATTCATTTGTATCTATATGAACAACCAATGACATTTCTCATTATACCCTGGTTATTAAGGCTTATTAGGTCTCTGTATTCTCAGATCAATTCCATTTTATATTTGGGCTTTTAATTCTCTACAGCTATTGTTATTTCCCAGGGAAACACTTTCCTTCAACAAGGGAATAATGTTGTATTGGGCATCATTTAATAGTTACCAAGTAGTTTCTATTTGTCTTTACTGTGGCATCCCTTTAACATATGGTAAATGGTTCTCCAGACATTGTATATGACTAATTTTATTATTATTACTAGCCAAATAAAAAGCAGTGTGAAGTCGCCGACAACCTCTGTTATACTAGTGCAGGGGTAGCCGACTCCAGTCCTCGAGAGCTACCAACAGTTCACGTTTTCCAGCTCACCTCGCAGGTACACAGGTGCACTCATTACTGACTGACACATTTTAAAAGAGCCACAGGTGGAGCTAATTACTTCACTTGTGATTCTGTGAGGAGACATGGAAAACGTTAACTGTTGGTAGCTGGGCTGGAGTTAGCTATCCCTGTACTATTGGATGTAGCCACTAGGGATGCCAATCCCAGGGCATTTTTTCAATCCCGGGATCCGGGATGGAAAAATGCTCAATCCCGGGATCCTGGGATTGGCATCCACACCAAAAATGCCATTATTTTCAATAAACCCACACCGGCCGACCCGCACATTTACTTACATTAGGCAGCGGGCGGGCAGCCGGGAGTGGGTTTGGAGGTGCACGGTGCAGGCGGGTGGGCGGAGGCAGACCGGCGGGCAGGCGGACGGGCGGAGAAGAGGCGGGCAGTGACTGGTGACGTGTGGCCTGCGCAGCGTGACCTCTACTGCCACACTACGCAGGCCACATGCCGGGGTCAGGCTACGGGAACAGCAGGGCAGCGTCTGAGCGAGTGCTCAGACGCTGCCTGGCATTAGACTGCGCATGCGCAGTCCAATCCCGAAATCCCGGGATTGGATACTCCAGTCCCGGGATTGAAATCTCTGACTTTTTTAGGCCAAATTCAGGGATCCCGCCGATCCCGTGATTGGCCACACTAGTAGCCACTGACCATATTGCTTGTGAAATACCGAGTAATCACTTCTCAGTGCACCAATGAGGACTACTGCATGTATCCAAAGGTGTATGATTCTCAGGGTAAAGAAACCCCAGAATGATCACACACCCTGCTGGAGACACATAGAAGTGTCTAAGTACAATCCTATGGACGCTAGCAGTTTTAAGGAGGCCTGTTTCAGAGATGTATGCAAACCTGATTTTTTTCCCCTGCAGTTATTTTCATTTTAAGTTACACTGAGCATGTGTTGTAATATCTTGCAACAGTGGTCACCCAGAGGATATATGTCATTATAGTAGAAGTAGCAGCAAAATCGCCATCATGTGACCATTTTGGTTGTCTGTCTAAAACTGCATCTTCAGTCCAGTAGCAGCTGCAATGTCCCCTGTGTGTTACATTATGCGGCCATGCTGCGTGATTATAGGGCTGCCTACGTAGAATTTCGATAATCGCCTGATCTATTGCTACTGCAGCAGAATGCAACTACTATTACATACCACCTGCTGCATTACCAATACAGCGGTATCACTACTTCCAAGGACGTGGTAGTGATAGCAGCTCCAACTGCAAGTGAATCAGGCCTACTGTGCAGCAACTATACTGACGGATGTCAGGGCAGAAACTAGGGTTTCCGGCGCCCGGGGCAAGGCAGTCATTTGGTGCCCCCCCCTTCCCCTGACCGGGGGGGGACCAAATAACCGCCTTGCCCCTGGCGCCGGAGACCCCCTCCCTGCTGACAACATACATACCTATGTGCAGCCAGCGGGGCTCCGGGGACAGGCAGCGGGGTTCCGGGGACTGGTGTAGCCGCTGTAGAGGCAGCTTGACTCCGTCCGTCTCCTACTAGCGCGGCGGCGGGAAGCGCTGATGACTTTGAAAAGACTTGCCGGATGTTAATTCGTCCAGCAAGTCTTTTCAAAGTCATCAGCGCTTCCCGCCGCAGCGCTAGTAGGAGACGGACGGAGTCAAAGTAAGCTGCCGCTACAGCGGCTACCCCAGTCCCCGGAACCCCGCTGCCTGTCACTGGACCTCCGCTGGCTGTCCCCGGACCTGACAGCGTCCTCCCCCCCTCCAGCACCCGGTGCGCGTGACCCCCCAGACCCCCCCCCCCCCCCTAGTTACGGCCCTGCGGATGTGAACACTGAAATTAGATGGGAAGAATACATGAACGTACTGTAGTGATTTTGCCTTGCTAAACTTTAATAGGCCCAATGTTTTTCAAATGTGAAATGCAGGAATTTGGCATAACAGGGGGATTTAACCTTTGAACATAGTTGTGCAATCTTTCACTCTTTAAATGATTTTTAACTACTAGTGACATTTGTAAGGAGAAATGGGGCAGCTCACAATAGCCGCCAATCAGTGGTCTGGATACTTAGAAACTAATGTTAGTAGAGCTTGTTATGCCCAGCTTAGTGCTGTCTGTACGAACTACTATGAAATAATGTACTACCATAAAGCCAGAGAAGATGGAGAACTGTTTATTTGTCACAGTAATGTGATCTTTGACCTCAGTCTTGCAATGTATGTGGATTCAGGGAAAGGGGTAGATAAAATACGTCTGATCCGTCTTCAGCACCATGCCTGGTCCCAAGAATGCATTGCATGGGTGCGCCGGAACACCAGTGACTTCGTAGAATTTGATGGCAGATAGGAACCACTTGGCCCATCTAGTCTGCCCCTTTTTTAAACATGTTACCTCAAACTGTATTTGATTCTTATGTTTTTGTAAGGATATCAATATGTTTATCCCAAGCATGTTTACATTTTTCTACTGTATTTGCCTCTACCACTTCTGATGGGAGGCTATTCCACTTATCCACTACTCTTTCTGTGAAGTAATTTTTCTGCAAATTTCCCCTGTATCTTCCTCACTCTAGTTTCAGTGCATGTCCTCGTGTTCTTTTGCTCCTGGAAAGAATGTCTTCCACCTGTACCTTGTTAAAACCCTTGATATATTTCAATATTATGTCCCCCCTTTCCCTTCTCTGCTCTAAACTATACGTATTAAGATTTTTTAGTCTTTCCTGGTACGTTCTTTTTATGTAGGCCATGCACCATTTTAGTTCTTTGTACAGTCTCTAATGTATTTATATCCTTCTGGAGATATGGCCTCCAGAATTGAACACCGTACTCTAGATGAGGTCGAACCAATGACCTATACAGTGACATTATTACTTCTTTCATCACCCGCGCAATGCATCCTTGGGACCATGGATTCCACTGAAAATGATTCAAGTGCCCGAAAAAAGGTGGTTTGGAAAAATAAAAAAACAATCCCGAAATATTCTGAAAACCTAAGTTTTCGTATAAGGGATCTACAGTTAAGGGACTTGCTTAGCAGTTTTATATGGTGCCTGCTCTAAGACATGGAAGTAGAGCTACTTTACCTAGAAGATGACACGATTCAGTGTAAAGCTGTGTACACACTGGACGACGTGTGTACCAAGCTCTGTGTTCCGTGACGAGACCCGGTGAGGTGCTGGCATTGGTAATTGCATACGCACTTGCAAATGCCGGCTGCGACGAGTGGGGGATCACACATCATCAACATTGTAGGTACACACTAGACCAGAGGTAGCCAACTCCAGTCCTCAAGAGCTACCAACAGTTACGGTTTTCCATGTCTCGTCCCAGAATCACAAGTGAAGTATTTACAGATGGAGCCGAGCTTGTCTTTGCAGGGGATGGCGACGCCAGCCGCCATCTGTATCTGCGAAAGGGGACGCGTGCGCATGAGAAGCGCGCGCGTCCCCTTCCGACGGCGCTTCCCCCGGGTCCCCGCCGGCTTGTCGGCGGTCACCCGGGGTCCCCACCGCCTCCCCGCACCCCCCCTAACCCTGTCCGTCTCCCTGAAGCGGATACGGACAGGTTTCCGTCGCCCCGCTGCCCGGAAACTGAGACCCGCGTGCATGTGAGACGCACGCGTGTCTCAGTCAGATGGAGAGCCAGGCTGCTGGCGGATCGCCAGTGGTGACAGTCTGGCGATTCACCAGCAAGAGGGAGACCGGCTCCATCTGTAGCTCCACTTGTGGTCCTTTTAAAATGTGTTAGTCAGTAATGAGTGCACCTCTGTACCTGCAAGGTGAGCTGGAAAACATGAACTGTCGGAAGCTCTCGAGGACTGGAGTTGGCTACCCCTGCACTAGACAATATTTAGATTTTGTCATTCCGAACCATCTCATTCTACAAACACATTTAAAATGTTGCCTAATGCTTTTAACATTAGGCTGCCTGTTGAGCCAATGATGTTGTCATTATTGATGTGTAAAGTAATATTTAGCACAGGTGTAGTGACTGTAAAATTTGGTATTAACTTGAGGATTTCAAAGATATTGGGTAATTCTAGCAATAAATCATATTGGTTGTGGCTGGATGGGGTACATTTTTAATTAAACTTCATATCAGCAGATGTGACATTGAGTGTAACCACACACATTTAACCTTATTTGCTAATGAATACCATCTAACTTATCTACAAATAATGACACCGACAACAGAAATGCCATTAAAATCAGTCAACCTTTTTATTTTGCAGCACTGGTGGGAGAAAGAAAGAACGGCCAGTTTATCAGCGATACGATGTACGCTGATCTGATGTACTTAACTATGCCAATGGGCCATTCTCATATAGAATGTGTTGAGGCCCCAACTCTCCTCCCAATACACAATAATAGGCCGGCTAGACAACCAGTGCCCCTGACCCCCAGGAGGGTAGGTCATACTAGATCAGTGTATTGGAAAGAGAACGCACCTCCATAAAGTAGCGCATTAGCCACTGGACTGACGTTCTTTCCTGCTACAAAGAGGTTGACAAACCCCAACGACAAAAGAAAAGAAAAAGGTATGAATGGGATATGGTGGGTGGTGAACTCCTCAACTTCTGATACAAATAACCTGACTAATAAGGTGGGTGGGGGTGGGGGGGAATGGGACGACTTGGCCCAAGGTAAAAACCTGAAAACCTGAAAAAAAAACGTCACGGAGAACACGAGCCAATAGTGTCTCCGTGTATTCAGGAGAAAACAGGGAAAAATCCCTTGGGACCCTCACCGCTAACGGTGACGAGTGGCAAAATGCTCCCAAGTCGTGTCCATTCGTGAACATCGGTACGTTGCTGTATGTGCTGCTACAGTGTCAGATTATGAATCGGGCCCAATAAGCTAATTTAGTATGTGAGTGTGTCTGCCCTAGGCTGCATTAGTGTGGGAGGAGTGTAATAGAAATAGCTGAATGCTGATGGGTGAGTGGTGTGGATGCATGTGGAGAAGTTGAGAATGAATAGAACAGGGAGAAACATGGATAGAAATGAGGAGAGACCAGAAACAGAGGGAAATGGAATAACAGCTGAGAGGAGAAATATAGGAGGAATTACCACAATGTACGGTTTGAATGGGATATGGTGGGTAGTGAACTCCTCAACTTTTGATACAAATAACCTGACTAATGCCATGGGGGGGGGGGGGGGGGATGGGACGACTTGGCCCAAGGTAAAAACCTGAAAACCTGAAAAAACATCACAGAGAACACGAGCCAATAGTGCCACCGTGTATCAAGGAGAAAAAAGGGAAAAATCCCTTGGGACCCTCACCACTAACGGTGACGAGTGGCAAAATGCTCCCAAGTCGTGTCCATTTGTGAACATCGGTACTTTGCTGGATGTGCCACTACAGTGTCAGAATATGAATCAGGCCCAATATGCTAATTTAGTATGTGAGTGTGTCTGCCCTAGATTATATGAGTGTGGGAGGAGTGTAATAGAAATCTCTAAATGCTGATGGGTGAGTGGTGTGGATGTATGTGGAGAAGTGGAGAAAGACTAGAACAGGAAGAGATATGGAAATAGAAAAGAGGAGAGACCAGAAAACAGAGGGAAATGGAATAACAGCTGAGAGGAGAGAGGAGGAATTACCACCATGTACAGTTTGAATGGGATATGGTGGGTAGTGAACTCCTCAACTTTTGATACAAATAACCTGACTAATGCCATGGGGGGGGAGGGGGAATGGGACGACTTGGCCCAAGGTAAAAACCTGAAAACCTGAAAAAACATCACGGAGAACACGAGCCAATAGTGTCACCGTGTATCCAGGAGAAAACAGGGAAAAATCCCTTGGGACCCTCACCACTAACGGTGACGAGTGGCAAAATGCTCCCAAGTCGTGTCCATTCATGAACATCAGTAATTTACTGTATGTGCTGCTACAGTGTCAGATTATGAATCGGGCTCAATATGCTAATTTAGTATGTGAGTATGTCTGCCCTAGGCTGCATGAGTGTGGGAGGAGTGTAATAGAAATAGCTGAATGCTGATGGGTGAGTGGTGTGGATGTATGTGGTGAAGTGGAGAAAGAATAGAATAGGAAGAGATATGGAAATAGAAAACAGGAGAGACCAGAAAGCAGAGGGAAATGAAATAACAGCTGAGAGGAGAGAGAGAGAGAGGAGGAATTACCACGATGTACGGTGGCATGGATCTTCATGTTCAGGGGATATGAAACAGGACCGGCATCGGAGAGGACTGTCTGCGGCACATGGGACAGCTGGGGTTTGCGTCCGTCCACTCGTAGATGCAGCATGGATGGTATCTGTGGCCGCAGGGCAGAACTGTCACCCGCTCTCCATTTCGGAACTCTGTCAGACAGATGACGCATGATGGTGGTGTCTCTTCATCCTCTGCAATCGTGCAAGATGGGAATCCTGTGATCTCTACAATCCTGGGCGGCATTTCATCCCAGTCGAGCACAACCTGCAAGGCTTCGGGATTATGTGTGCTGGCATCTACCTCGATTGCCAGTAGGTTCTGCTCGTTGATCTGTAGCAACATTGCTGGATACCGAAGCCCGCTCATCTCTACCATCGTCGCTGACTGGACATGCTGCTCATTGATGTCTACCACCATGGTCGGCAGGGCGTTCCGTTCAAGGATCTCTCTCATCCTGGCATTTATAATCTCCCTGTCGAGCTCCACATCTATGGCAGGTGGATTGTGATGGTTGATGTCTTCCACTATTGCTGGGAGATTCGGCTCATTCTCAGCTGGAGGTTGAGGACCTGGATCTGGGAACAGATCTGCGTTTGGTCCATCTGGTGGTCTCTCCAGAACAGCAATAGGAGAGCGGCTTCTGTCTCTGTTCTCCCTTTGAGGTCTTTGTACACGAGCACCTCCTGATGGTTCTGCCCGGGCTTGCTGACGATTTCTTTGGCGCTCGGACCGCAGCCTCTCCTCAAATACGGTCTGCGCAGAATCATCTGAAAAGATATACCTTTTATATTGTAGCTATAATAATTACCTATAGATAACATGAACAATGCAATTGTTGACCAGTAACTTTACAGTGACAGTAATAACATTTTGGTACATCAGTGATAAGAGGGTGGATATGAGGGTTACATGTTTATGTGAATGCTCTTATTGTTTATTTAGAAAAACACATTACAGGGCAATAATACACAGGCCCTACCAGAGAGCTGCAGGGGTGTTGTTCCCTGGTCCTCCAACTGGCAGGAAGACTCAAATTTGTCTGACTTATTATTTTTGTGTTTTTTCTTAAAAAAAATTATGTTCACTTGCTAATTTTCCAATTAGGTTATAACCTAGTGTCTAAGCTAGAAAAGAACTTGAAATCACAAATTACCCACTACATTATTATATGTATACAGTATTGTTTTGTATTTTTTTTCTAAGAAAGAGGTGGTAGAGGCCTCTTAATTTGGGTTTCCTAGGTCTCTAAAGGCCCATACACACTGTGTGACTTTGAGCGGCTTTCTGCTCAAAACCGCCCAGTGGCCCGGCGATGAGCACTGCTGCGTGCTCCCACAACATCGCCGGGAAAGCTATTCATCTGCTGGTTATACCAGCAGATGAGCGGCTTTCAGGACGGCTGTGCATAGCGCTCTGCTATATAACTCTGTCCTCCCCCCTTCCGTCGGTGCTGGGAAGGGGGAAAGCCGCTCAGTGTGTATGCACTGAGCGGCTTTCCCCCGCAGCGATGAACGCGATCATTGCTGTCCATACACACTGGGCATAGTCGCCCAGTGTGTATGGACCTTAAGAACCTCAGAAAGGACCTGATGGTACTAGACCAGAACCCTGTGATTATCCTACAGAACCACCATAAGAGTGTCACAGGGAGCCCCTCTCGTTACAGTTCATCTAACATCTATCACTGATCAGAGTATAATATACAGTATCGATTCCATAGTTAAAAAGGCTTTTGATGGAGAAAGTCTGGCTTTTTACTAAATGGGGACAGGGGTGTTGAATAGACCAAATACACTAGATGTGTTGTATAGTGCAAGGGTACCTCTACTATTATTAGGTGTACCAAAGCCAGAGACTCCTCAAACAAATGTAATAATGGGCATGGACACTGCTGGATAAGTATAAATTAAAATGTATTTAAAAAAGAAAATCACAACAGATAAGAAGGTAATGTTACAGTAGGCCTAGGATGTGTACTTTGTATTATTCTAAGGACTGAGTGCTCTGTGATATGTCAGTGACTAACCGGCCTATTGATTATATCCTGTCATTTAAATGCAGCTGGGAAATCATATTGCAAACTTATTTTGTTCACACTAATTTGGCGATAAATTCTTAAGTCGCAGATATTAGGGGAACAAATTGCACAGAAAAGGGTTTCTGAGCAATATAAAATATTCTCTAGTGTGTATGCTCAATGCCCCCACGGCTGAACATGCAGATCCATTCTCTTCACCCCAAATCGTTCCATCCAGCTCATGCTTCTAGTAGAGGGTACACATGGTGAGATATGCATTTTGTTTCTATTTGATTTTGCTTATAGAAGCAAAATCAAATTGAAATCGAATGGTTTTTGTACATTCGATGCAGATTCGATCCCATTGCACACGCTCGTGTAGTGTAAATCGAATAGAAAAATAGTCTTGGCAGACCAGATCTATACTACATAGTCAAAATCGAATGTGAACACTGTAACCGACCCAGATCGAATAGGGGTCTAATGGTTTTGTGCATGAGAGTGGGGTAGTGCTTCAGCTTCACCTATCTGCATTACTGGGAGTTGACTAAGGGGCGCATTTATCATTGGAATGCGATGCCGGGGCGGTGACATCGCCCGACATCTCATTGCGATACCCTGCAATACCGCCGGGATGTATCATCTGCCAGGCGCAGGGACAGGGCTCCAAAAGGAGCTCGTCCCTGCGATGCCTGGAGCCGGAAGCCGGGGGGTCTGCGCATGCGCGGTTATGCGCTGACCCCCCTGCGACCCCGCTGACTACATATATGCACCCATAGGCTACAACGGGCTATTGCCACATTAGAATGGCGATAGCCCAGGGGTGCGATGCCGGGCTGCCCATGTTGATACATCGGGCAGCTTCGCATCCCCCATAGAAACCTATTGGGGATGCGGTCTCTCCGATCCCTGCTGCGGTCCCCTTTAATACATTCAGGTGATACTTAGTATTTGCGGCTAAACCCCGAAAACGTGTGTTCTCGGGGATTTAGCCGCAAATATTGCTTGATAAATGGGCCCCTAAGTCCCATAAGACTTTGTACAAGAGGTCAGAGGCTTGTGCTGAGCTCTGCTTCTCGGCCCATGAAGGATAGCAGCAGCTGCATTGTCATCAGAGGGTTTTTAATCAGAGGCAGCGCTGAGGATATATATATATATATATATATACACAGGTTGAGTATCCCCTATCCGAAATGCTCGGGACCACGAGCATTCCGGATAGGGGAAATTTTCGGTTTTTGGAATATTTTTTTTAAAGCATACTTACCTGTCCCCTGATGGTGTCCGGTGGTCCCTCGGCGTCCACGCAGTCCCCGGGCGTCCACAGCAGGCCTCCGGCATCTTCTCTGGGTCTCCAGCGGTCCCAGGAATGCATTGCGCGAGTGTGCGCGCGCACCGGTGACGTAGCATACACACTGACACACAAATAGCATACACACACACATACTGTAGCATATACAGAAGCATGTATACAGACACATACACACATCATGTACACACTGACACACATAGCATGAACACACCTTACCTTCTCTATCAAACATCACTAGAACAAGTATCACACTTATCCAAAATAATAACTAAAACCTGAGGCATATAATGGTTACCTCCTAGGCTTCTGAACATCCCTGCCTGCAACACCCGGCACATGGAGAACAGCCTTGGAGGAGCTCAGCTGCATACTGCCTCTGCAGCTAGCTCCCCCTGCTGTCAGCCAGCACAGCAGCAGCAGCCAGCTGTCGGGAGCCACACACACGCAGCCTGACGGAGGCTGCGTGCATTTTACAAATAAATAAAAATCGGTCATGTGTTTCTGCACCCCCAGACTAGTTGCTGCTGCTTCTGGAGACTGTCTCAGGCCTGGCATCGGCAGTCTCCTCTACACAGGAGCAGCAGCTGCTTTGTACGGGGATCACTTCCTCCCCTTCTCTTCTGCAGGAGCGGAAGAATAATTAGTGTGTCCGGGAAGTAAGGATACTGCCTGCCGGCCGCCAGGCCGCCAGGTACTGTACACAAAGACAGGCCCAGGACAGTGAAATATATACCGCCCCGGGGGGCATGCGGCACCCTGCCCCCCGGTTCAGCCCGCCACTGGTGTGTACGCACCTTAATCCCTCCATCCTGACCCACATATCTGCCCTGCCATTCCTCCCCTGTGTACTTTATAAAACAGCACCTGGTTATAACAAACTCACACTTATTAATTATCTATTCAATTCATAACCCCTCATACACCATTGCCACTTCATTTTGACACTCAGAGCCCACATTACATTATCATCAGACTTTACAGCCCCCTTTATTGGTCCAGCAGCTGAATACAGATGGCAGTTTTTAAGTTATGGTCCATATGCACTGGGTGATGTTGCCGAGCTTGTATGGACAGCGATGAACGTTGGCATTGCTCGGGGGGAAGCCACTTAAAGCATACACACTGAGCGGCTTTCCCCCTGCCCGGCACCATCAGCGGGGGTCGGACGGCTGTCTATAGCGCAGCGCTATGGAAAGCCGTACACAAAGCCGCTCGTCTGCTGGTAATTCTGCCATCTGCGCTCACCGCTCATCACTGCCCTGTACACACTGGGCGGCTTTCACATGAAAGTCGCACAGTGTGTACGGGGCTTTAGCCTTGTTTTAGGTGTTACCCCAATCCTCTGCACCAGTTTGCCAACAGTACATACAAATGCTGAATGTTTTGTATATGTGTGAATAAAATTGTGTGCGGTTGGATGGAGCAAATCTCCAGATAAGGCCCCCATACACTATTACACACAAACACAAAAATTCCCAGATCCTACATAAAAATGTTAACACATTTCATATATATGTCAGTGATTTTCAGATGATGATCAGCAATTGCAGGTCTCCTGTGCACTAAAAGGGTCATCATTTTACTAGCAATGGTCTGCAAATCTGCTAATTATTACCATGCAAAAGCTATCCTGCAGCTTCAGCTGATCTGTGAAATTCAACATGAACAGCCTGATTTACCAATGCCAATCACTTTTTAGTCAGTCTGTAAACCCCTTACATCATAGATTTTGTTTACACAATGGGTGATTTTTAAAGCGGAAATCATTTACACCTCAAAAAAAAAAAAACAGTTTGGTTTTGCAGTGTAAATGATTGCTGCTTTAAACAAACTGGAGATTTCTTACCAAATATCAAACTTTCTGAATCTCTCGTCCTATTACATTTCTCCCAATATTGTTTGTTTATGCATAATGATAAATTGCACCAGTTGATTGATGCGTGGGGGCCACATCTCCATCTGATGCCCGCATACCACGCAGGCTAAGTGGTGACATAGAGGTAGCTTTATCAATTGGAGAGAGGTAAAGTAGCAGCCAATCAGCATCTGTAATCATTCAAACCTAGCCTGTAACATGGCAGTTAACTAATTGGCTCGTATTTTATTTCTCTACTACTGTATATCAGTCTCTAAGGCTTAGTATATCTCCCCCTCAGCCTGTAAAATGATAGTTAGGAGCTGATTGGTTGATACTTTAGGGTCTATGTACTAACTCTAGGATAAAGTGTCTGGAGATTAAGTACCAGCCAATTGGCTCCTAACTGCCATGTTACAGGCTGTGTTTGAGAAATTGCAGAAAATGTCTCTGTCCACATTATCTCTTTCCAAGTCTTAGTACATAGACCAATGTGGGGCCCATTTATTAACCGTTTAGCTCTAGCCAATCAGCTCCTGTCATGTTTTTGAGAAATTACATTTGGGGGCTGATTGTCTGGAGCACCATTCTTCATAAGCAACATGTGTTAAATGGCTAAGGGGGAGATGCTGTAACAATCGCGGCGATTTAATCAAATTACCGGTTTTTTTCCGCAGTCATTTCGCGGCGGTTATCCTCTTCTTTTCTCCATATTCTCTATTCTTTTGATTTCCGCATTCATTTTGCGGTAATGACATTCTGCAGCGATACATTTTTAGTGCTTTTTCTCTAACGCGCATGCGCCCGCCCCGAGAAGAGCAGACATGCGCACTGGCTGCTGCATCCAGGCGCTGCCTGTCCCGTGGTGACATCTTGTATGTGCGTGCATTTCACGCTCCTAGCTCCTGGGCTGTGGCAGTGGTGGGAGGTATGCTGCTCCTAAGTTATTATTAAGCATTCTGGATGCTGCTTTTATTTAAATCAGCTAACATTTATACATCACCGCTAGCCCGAGGAGGCGAATAAATGCAGTGTGTAGATTACCGCAGCGGGGCATACAGAATAAGCTGCACGCGCCCGCCCAATGTTAATCTATGGGGAGGCGCGTGCAGAGAGAAAACCCAGAGAATGCGGAAGTGCAGAGAGAAGCACTGAGCCGCCGGAGGATATATCATACAGCGGCGCCGAAAAACACCCGGGGCCGCGGCGGTGAGTGATATAGCATCCTGCCCTGTAACTGATTTAAATATTGGGCCCTGTATCTTTTCCCACTAAATCTCTCACCAAGCTTTCATGAATCTCCCACAAAGTGATAGGTAGGACATACAGCTCATGTGCAGCTAACTCCAACTGCCACCCGCATGCCACACACAGTGAGAGGAGGTAGGGAGAGATATACCATGCCATGTAGAAATTCAGATGATAAAGTACCAGCCAGTCAACTATGTTTAATGCCAGCAGCTGATCATTTGGAACTTTATCTCTCTCCCTGCTTTTATAAATCTCCACCTTAGCTGGAATAAATACCCCCAAAAAGCTCACTTACCATGATCTTCCTGACGGCTCCATCTTCTCTGGTCCTCCTGGAGCCGTCTTAACTCCCTTCTGCTCATTTCGATGTCTGAAATAAGAGCACAAATAAGTGAAAAATAAGTGTTCAGGAAAGCACAGATGTTATGGTGCTCTGAACAGCGTGATCCTGTCAAAAAGTGCCGGAAGTAAAACACTAGCTGTCGTGGCAAACTAGTTAGCTCTTCCAGTGGCAGTCTCTGTCTACATCCACAAGTGGACCAACTGACAAAATGCCACTGATTATGGGATGGCAAGATGGCCGACCTGCTGATGTCACTGCAGCCAGGAGGCCATATTTGTTACTGGCATTGAGGAAATCAACAACTGAGTATCTGTAATTCTGGTGAATTGAGCTAACTATTGTTACTGATAAGTTTACAGATGTTAAAGATAGACAAGCTTAGATGCCCAAAACTTCATTAATTGTGATGGTTTAATTGGATGTCTCAAATACATGTTTAGACAGGTAAAAAACAGATGCCCGATTGAATTGTATCCCCTCAATGTTGGAATACTGTTAATTTGAAGATAATATATTTTGACACTTTTCTCAAAGATCTTTTGGTTTAGTCATTTTGGAGTTGTAGCGCTTATCAATGAAAATTGCATTACACTGGGCTCATCATTCCTCAGGCATTCACCAGTGGGATCAGGATTTTGGTGGGTGTTACGTGTAGTCTGATTTTAATAAACAAATTGTATGTATGTATATATATATATATATATATATATATATATATATATATATATGTGTGTATGTATACGTATATATATATATTATAAGGGCACGGTAGTGCCCTTATATTAAGGCTGAATCCAACGAACGGATTTTTCCCATAGGGAACTTTTCGGATGGGGGCATGGTGTTTGAGGGACTGCACCTCAAAAGTGACTGGGCGTACTGAGCTGAAATTTGGCATGTACGCGTAGAATCGTCAACCGGTGCTGCCTGCCAAATTTCAGGGCAAAATATAAAAAAATGACCAATTGGGAGCGATCTAAACTTCCAACTGCCAGTTTTTTTCGGACACTTCAGAAATGACACTTTGTCACCCATGTTAGTCTATGAGGGTTTTTTTGGGAAGGCATAACTCGGGGTAGAGGAACAATTGAGACTTGGGGTTTGTTTTATTAGGTAGATATTGTCCCAGTGGAGTGCCTTTTGGGGTTGAGGATTTTCAGATAGGTACAGTTTTTATTAAATTTAGTGAAACGTCCCCCATTATAAAGATAGGAGCTCCAACTTGTTGCGCATGCGCAGTACACAGCCGCCAGGAGGGGGTGTACTTAATAGGCTTCACTTGGGTGTACTAAGATGGCCGCTCAAAGTCTGTTGTCCGGCGCAAGTAATTATATATTTATTACAGTAAAGGGCGGGGGGGGATAGACCGTAATTAAAGGACTCGGCTCCCGGGGGGGGGGGGGGTGGGGTCGCCAGTGACAGGCAGCGGCTCCCGGGGGGGCACCCCATCCCGCCGCACACCCGGAGCCGCCAGTCACAGCACCGCAGCCGGTGACAGGCAGCGGCTCCCGGGGGGATTCCCAATCCCGCCGCACACCCGGAGCCGCCAGTGACAGGCAGCAGCTCCGGGGGGGCTCCCCATCCCGCCGCACACCCGGAGCCGCCAGTGACAGCGCTGCAGCCGGTGACAGGCAGCAGCTCCCGGGGGGCTCCCCATCCCGCCGCACACCCTTAGCCGCCAGTGACAGGCAGCAGCTCCCGGGGGGCACCCCATCCCGCCGCACACCCGGAGCCGCCAGTGACAGCGCCGCAGACGGTGACAGGCAGCGGCTCCCGGGGGCACCCCATCCCGCCGCACACCCGGAGCCGCCAGTGACAGCGCCGCAGACGGTGACAGGCAGCGGCTCCCGGGGGCATCCCATCACGCCGGGGCATGGCTTAGGAAGAAGGAGCCTACTGCATGCTGCTGCAGCTGGAGGAGATCGGGGAGAAGTCCACACTCCTCCAGCCGGTGACAGGCAGCGGCTCCCTGGGGGCTCTCCATCCCGCCACACACCCGCAGCATGGCGTTGCATGGCTTAGCCAGGAGGCCTCTCCGTCTTGCTGACCAGCAACTGATCATGCCAGGCCGACAGGTATGACCGAGCGGCTGAAGAAACTCTTTTTGCCCCCCCGTGTGTACGCTGTCTCCCATAAATGCCCCCCGTGTGTACGCTGTCTCCCCTGAGTGCCCCCCGTGTGTACGCTGTCTCCGCTGAGTGCCCCCCGTGTGTACGCTGTCTCCGCTGAGTGCCCCCCGTGTGTACGCTGTTTCCGCTGAGTGCCCCCCGTGTGTACAATGTCTCCGCTGAGTGCCCCCCGTGTGTACGCTGTCTCCGCTGAGTGCCCCCCGTGTGTACGCTGTCTCCCATAAATGCCCCCTGTGTGTACGCTGTCTCCCCTGAGTGCCCCCCGTGTGTACGCTGTCTCCCCTGAGTGCCCCCCGTGTGTACGCTGTCTCCGCTGAGTGCCCCCCGTGTGTACGCTGTCTCCGCTGAGTGCCCCCAGTGTGTACGCTGTCTCCGCTGAGTGCCCCCCGTGTGTACGCTGTCTCCGCTGAGTGCCCCCCGTGTGTACGCTGTCTCCCCTGAGTGCCCCCCGTGTGTACGCTGTCTCCCCTGAGTGCCCCCCGTGTGTACGCTGTCTCCCCTGAGTGCCCCCCGTGTGTACGCTGTCTCCCCTGAGTGCCCCCCGTGTGTACGCTGTCTCCCCTGAGTGCCCCCCGTGTGTACGCTGTCTCCCCTGAGTGCCCCCCGTGTGTACGCTGTCTCCCCTGAGTGCCCCCCGTGTGTACGCTGTCTCCCCTGAGTGCCCCCCGTGTGTACGCTGTCTCCCCTGAGTGCCCCCCGTGTGTACGCTGTCTCCCCTGAGTGCCCCCCGTGTGTACGCTGTCTCCCCTGAGTGCCCCCCGTGTGTACGCTGTCTCGCCTGAGTGCCCCCCGTGTGTACGCTGTCTCCCCTGAGTGCCCCCCGTGTGTACGCTGTCTCCCCTGAGTGCCCCCCGTGTGTACGCTGTCTCCCCTGAGTGGCCCCCGTGTGTACGCTGTCTCCCCTGAGTGGCCCCCGTGTGTACGCTGTCTCCCCTGAGTGGCCCCCGTGTGTACGCTGTCTCCCCTGAGTGCCCCCCGTGTGTACGCTGTCTCCCCTGAGTGCCCCCCGTGTGTACGCTGTCTCCCCTGAGTGCCCCCCGTGTGTACGCTGTCTCCCCTGAGTGCCCCCCGTGTGTACGCTGTCTCCCCTGAGTGCCTCCGTGTGTACGCTGTCTCCCCTGAGTGCCCCCCGTGTGTACGCTGTGCCCCCTTAGTGCACCATGCAGTGTGTACGTTGTGCCCCCTTAGTGCACCATGCAGTGTGTACGCTGTGCCCTTTAATATTATTATTATTATATTTCCTGCCTAGATGCTGACCACCCCATGGTACCGCCGGGACTAAGGCGCTTCCTTTGAGTTGCCTCCGCCACCGGGAAGGCAGAAAGAAGCCACTTGGGCCATCAGAGGAGCAGCTGCACCCAGGTAAATCCGTCCCCACACTGTCCCTGTGTGTACCCTGTCCCCCACCCCACTGTCCCTGTGTGTGCCAAGTGCCCCCGTGTGTGCGCTGTCCCCCCCAAGTGCAACCGCCGTGTGTATGCTGTCCCCCCCAGTGCCCCCTCCTCCGTGTGTACGCTGTCCCCCCGTCACAGCCCCCAAGTGTACGCTGTCCCCCCGTCACTGCCCCCAAGTGTACGCTGTCCCCCCGTCACTGCCCCCAAGTGTACGCTGTCCCCCCGTCACTGCCCCCAAGTGTACGCTGTCCCCCCCAGTGCCCCCCCAAGTGTACGCTGTCCCCCCCAGTGCCCCCCCCCCAAGTGTACGCTGTCCCCCCGTCACTGCCCCCAAGTGTGCGCTGTCCCCCCGTCACTGCCCCCAAGTGTACGCTGTCCCCCCGTCACAGCCCCCAAGTGTACGCTGTCCCCCCGTCACTGCCCCCAAGTGTACGCTGTCCCCCCGTCACTGCCCCCAAGTGTACGCTGTCCCCCCATCACTGCCCCCAAGTGTACGCTGTCCCCCGTCACTGCCCCCAAGTGTACGCTGTCCCCCCGTCACTGCCCCCAAGTGTACGCTGTCCCCCCGTCACTGCCCCCAAGTGTACGCTGTCCCACCGTCACTGCCCCCAAGTGTACGCTGTCCCACCGTCACTGCCCCCAAGTGTACGCTGTCCCCCCGTCACTGCCCCCGTGTGTACGCTGTCTCCCCTGATTGCCCCCCGTGTGTACTCTGCCTCTCCCCAGTGCCCCCCGTGTGTACGCTGTCTCCCCCGAGTGCCCCCCGTGTGTACGCTGTCTCCCCCGAGTGCCTCCCGTGTGTACGCTGTCTCCCCCGAGTGCCCCCCGTGTGTACGCTGTCTCCCCCCAGTGCCCCCCGTGTGTACGCTGTCTCCCCCCAGTGCCCCCCGTGTGTATGCTGTCTCCCCCCAGTGCCCCTCGTGTGTACGCTGTCTCCCCCCAGTGCCCCCGTGTGTACGCTGTCTCCCCCCAGTGCCCCCCGTGTGTACGCTGTCTCCCCCCAGTGCCCCCCGTGTGTATGCTGTCTCCCCCCAGTGGCCCCGTGTGTACACTGTCTCCCCCCAGTGCCCCCCGTGTGTACGCTGTCTCCCCCCCAGTGCCCCCCGTGTGTACGCTGTCTCCCCCCCAGTGCCCCCCGTGTGTACGCTGTCTCCCCCCAGTGCCCCCCGTGTGTACGCTGTCTCCCCCCAGTGCCCCCCGTGTGAACGCTGCCTCCCCCCAGTGCCCCCCGTGTGTACACTGTCTCCCCCCAGTGCCCCCCGTGTGTACGCTGTCTCCCCCCAGTGCCCCCCGTGTGAACGCTGTCTCCCCCCAGTGCCCCCCGTGTGAACGCTGTCTCCCCCCAGTGCCCCCCGTGTGTACGCTGTCTCCCCCCAGTGCCCCCCGTGTGTACGCTGTCTCCCCCCAGTGCCCCCCGTGTGTACGCTGTCTCCCCCCAGTGCCCCCTGTGTGTTCGCTGTCTCCCCCCAGTGCCCCCCGTGTGTTCGCTGTCTCCCCCCAGTGCCCCCCGTGTGTACGCTGTCTCCCCCCAGTGCCCCCCGTGTGTACGCTGTCTCCCCCCAGTGCCCCCCGTGTGTACGCTGTCTCCCCCCAGTGCCCCCCGTATGTACGCTGTCTCCCCCCAGTGCCCCCCGTGTGTACGCTGTCTCCCCCCAGTGCCCCCCGTGTGTACTCTGCCTCTCCCCAGTGCCCCCCGTGTGTACGCTGTCTCCCCCCAGTGCCCCCCGTGTGTACGCTGTCTCCCCCGAGTGCCCCCCGTGTGTACGCTGTCTCCCCCGAGTGCCCCCCGTGTGTACGCTGTCTCCCCCCAGTGCCCCCCGTGTGTACGCTGTCTCCCCCCAGTGCCCCCCGTGTGTACGCTGTCTCCCCCCAGTGCCCCCCGTGTGTACGCTGTCTGCCCCTCGTGTGTACGCTGTCTCCCCCCAGTGCCCCCCGTGTGAACGCTGTCTCCCCCCAGTGCCCCCCGTGTGTACGCTGTCTCCCCCCAGTGCCCCCCGTGTGTACGCTGTCTCCCCCCAGTGCCCCCCGTGTGTACGCTGTCTCCCCCCAGTGCCCCCCGTGTGTACGCTGTCTGCCCCTCGTGTGTACGCTGTCTCCCCCCAGTGCCCCCGTGTGTACGCTGTCTCCCCCCAGTGCCCCCCGTGTGAACGCTGTCTCCCCCCAGTGCCCCCCGTGTGTACGCTGTCTCCCCCCAGTGCCCCCCGTGTGTACGCTGTCTCCCCCCAGTGCCCCCCGTGTGTACGCTGTCTCCCCCCAGTGGCCCCGTGTGTACACTGTCTCCCCCCAGTGACCCCCGTGTGTACGCTGTCTCCCCCCCAGTGCCCCCCGTGTGTACGCTGTCTCCCCCCAGTGCCCCCCGTGTGTACGCTGTCTCCCCCCAGTGCCCCCCGTGTGTACGCTGTCTCCCCCCAGTGCCCCCCGTGTGTACGCTGTCTCCCCCCAGTGCCCCCCGTGTGTACGCTGTCTCCCCCCAGTGCCCCCCGTGTGTACGCTGTCTGCCCCTCGTGTGTACGCTGTCTCCCCCCAGTGCCCCCCGTGTGAACGCTGTCTCCCCCCAGTGCCCCCCGTGTGTACGCTGTCTCCCCCCAGTGCCCCCCGTGTGTACGCTGTCTCCCCCCAGTGCCCCCCGTGTGTACGCTGTCTCCCCCCAGTGCCCCCCGTGTGTACACTGTCTCCCCCCAGTGCCCCCCGTGTGTACGCTGTCTGCCCCTCGTGTGTACGCTGTCTCCCCCCAGTGCCCCCGTGTGTACGCTGTCTCCCCCCAGTGCCCCCCGTGTGAACGCTGTCTCCCCCCAGTGTCCCCCGTGTGTACGCTGTCTCCCCCCAGTGCCCCCCGTGTGTACGCTGTCTCCCCCCAGTGCCCCCCGTGTGTACGCTGTCTCCCCCCAGTGGCCCCGTGTGTACACTGTCTCCCCCCAGTGCCCCCCGTGTGTACGCTGTCTCCCCCCCAGTGCCCCCCGTGTGTACGCTGTCTCCCCCCAGTGCCCCCCGTGTGTACGCTGTCTCCCCCCAGTGCCCCCCATGTGTACGCTGTCTCCCCCCAGTGCCCCCCGTGTGTACGCTGTCTCCCCGCAGTGCCCCCCGTGTGTACGCTGTCTCCCCCCAGTGCCCCCCGTATGTACGCTGTCTCCCCCCAGTGCCCCCCGTGTGTACGCTGTCTCCCCCCAGTGCCCCCCGTGTGTACGCTGTCTCCCCCCAGTGCCCCCCGTGTGTACGCTGTCTCCCCCCAGTGCCCCCCGTGTGTACGCTGTCTCCCCTCAGTGCCCCCCGTGTGTACGCTGTCTCCCCTCAGTGCCCCCCGTGTGTACGCTGTCTCCCCCCAGTGCCCCCCGTGTGTACCCTGTCTCCCCCCAGTGCCCCCCGTGTGTACGCTGTCTCCCCCAGTGCCCCCCGTGTGTACGCTGTCTCCCCCAGTGCCCCCCGTGTGTACGCTGTCTCCCCCCAGTGCCCCCCGTGTGAACGCTGTCTCCCCCCAGTGCCCCCCGTGTGTACGCTGTCTCCCCCCAGTGCCCCCCGTGTGTACGCTGTCTCCCCCCAGTGCCCCCTTAGTGCACCATGCAGTGTGTACGTTGTGCCCCCTTAGTGCACCATGCAGTGTGTACGCTGTGCCCTTTAATATTATTATTATTATATTTCCTGCCTAGATGCTGACCACCCCATGGTACCGCCGGGACTAAGGCGCTTCCTTTGAGTTGCCTCCGCCACCGGGAAGGCAGAAAGAAGCTACTTGGGCCATCAGAGGAGCAGCTGCACCCAGGTAAATCCGTCCCCACACTGTCCCTGTGTGTACCCTGTCCCCCACCCCACTGTCCCTGTGTGTACCAAGTGCCCCCGTGTGTGCGCTGTCCCCCCCAAGTGCGCCCGCCGTGTGTATGCTGTCCCCCCCAGTGCCCCCTCCTCCGTGTATACGCTGTCCCCCCGTCACAGCCCCCAAGTGTACGCTGTCCCCCCGTCACTGCCCCCAAGTGTACGCTGTCCCCCCGTCACTGCCCCCAAGTGTACGCTGTCCCCCCGTCACTGCCCCCAAGTGTACGCTGTCCCCCCCAGTGCCCCCCCAAGTGTACGCTGTCCCCCCCAGTGCCCCCCCCAAGTGTACGCTGTCCCCCCGTCACTGCCCCCAAGCGTACGCTGTCCCCCCGTCACTGCCCCCAAGTGTACGCTGTCCCCCCGTCACTGCCCCCAAGTGTATGCTGTACCCCCGTCACTGCCCCCAAGTGTACGCTGTCCCCCCGTCACTGCCCCCAAGTGTACGCTGTCCCCCCGTCACTGCCCCCAAGTGTACGCTGTCCCACCGTCACTGCCCCCAAGTGTACGCTGTCCCCCCGTCACTGCCCCCGTGTGTACGCTGTCTCCCCTGATTGCCCCCCGTGTGTACTCTGCCTCTCCCCAGTGCCCCCCGTGTGTACGCTGTCTCCCCCCAGTGCCCCCCGTGTGTACGCTGTCTCCCCCGAGTGCCCCCCGTGTGTACGCTGTCTCCCCCGAGTGCCCCCCGTGTGTACGCTGTCTCCCCCCAGTGCCCCCCGTGTGTACGCTGTCTCCCCCCAGTGCCCCCCGTGTGTATGCTGTCTCCCCCCAGTGCCCCTCGTGTGTACGCTGTCTCCCCCCAGTGCCCCCCGTGTGTACGCTGTCTGCCCCCCGTGTGTACGCTGTCTCCCCCCAGTGCCCCTGTGTGTACGCTGTCTCCCCCCAGTGCCCCCGTGTGTACGCTGTCTCCCCCCAGTGCCCCCCGTGTGTACGCTGTCTCCCCCCAGTGCCCCCCGTGTGTATGCTGTCTCCCCCCAGTGGCCCCGTGTGTACACTGTCTCCCCCCAGTGCCCCCCGTGTGTACGCTGTCTCCCCCCCCAGTGCCCCCTGTGTGTACGCTGTCTCCCCCCCAGTGCCCCCCGTGTGTACGCTGTCTCCCCCCAGTGCCCCCCGTGTGTACGCTGTCTCCCCCCAGTGCCCCCCGTGTGAACGCTGCCTCCCCCCAGTGCCCCCCGTGTGTACACTGTCTCCCCCCAGTGCCCCCCGTGTGTACGCTGTCTCCCCCCAGTGCCCCCCGTGTGAACGCTGTCTCCCCCCAGTGCCCCCCGTGTGTACGCTGTCTCCCCCCAGTGCCTCCCGTGTGTACGCTGTCTCCCCCCAGTGCCCCCCGTGTGTACGCTGTCTCCCCCCAGTGCCCCCTGTGTGTTCGCTGTCTCCCCCCAGTGCCCCCCGTGTGTTCGCTGTCTCCCCCCAGTGCCCCCCGTGTGTACGCTGTCTCCCCCCAGTGCCCCCCGTGTGTACGCTGTCTCCCCCCAGTGCCCCCCGTGTGTACGCTGTCTCCCCCCAGTGCCCCCCGTATGTACGCTGTCTCCCCCCAGTGCCCCCCGTGTGTACGCTGTCTCCCCCCAGTGCCCCCCGTGTGTACTCTGCCTCTCCCCAGTGCCCCCCGTGTGTACGCTGTCTCCCCCCAGTGCCCCCCGTGTGTACGCTGTCTCCCCCGAGTGCCCCCCGTGTGTACGCTGTCTCCCCCGAGTGCCCCCCGTGTGTACGCTGTCTCCCCCCAGTGCCCCCCGTGTGTACGCTGTCTCCCCCCAGTGCCCCCGTGTGTACGCTGTCTCCCCCCAGTGCCCCCCGTGTGTACGCTGTCTGCCCCTCGTGTGTACGCTGTCTCCCCCCAGTGCCCCCCGTGTGAACGCTGTCTCCCCCCAGTGCCCCCCGTGTGTACGCTGTCTCCCCCCAGTGCCCCCCGTGTGTACGCTGTCTCCCCCCAGTGCCCCCCGTGTGTACGCTGTCTCCCCCCAGTGCCCCCCGTGTGTACGCTGTCTCCCCCCAGTGCCCCCCGTGTGTACGCTGTCTGCCCCTCGTGTGTACGCTGTCTCCCCCCAGTGCCCCCCGTGTGTACGCTGTCTCCCCCCAGTGCCCCCCGTGTGAACGCTGTCTCCCCCCAGTGCCCCCCGTGTGTACGCTGTCTCCCCCCAGTGCCCCCCGTGTGTACGCTGTCTCCCCCCAGTGCCCCCCGTGTGTACGCTGTCTCCCCCCAGTGGCCCCGTGTGTACACTGTCTCCCCCCAGTGCCCCCCGTGTGTACGCTGTCTCCCCCCCAGTGCCCCCCGTGTGTACGCTGTCTCCCCCCAGTGCCCCCCGTGTGTACGCTGTCTCCCCCCAGTGCCCCCCGTGTGAACGCTGTCTCCCCCCAGTGCCCCCCGTGTGTACGCTGTCTCCCCCCAGTGCCCCCCGTGTGTACGTTGTCTCCCCCCAGTGCCCCCCGTGTGTACGCTGTCTCCCCCCAGTGTGCCCCGTGTGTACGCTGTCTCCCCCCAGTGTGCCCCGTGTGTACGCTGTCTCCCCCCAGTGCCCCCCGTGTGTACGCTGTCTCCCCCCAGTGCCCCCCGTGTGTATGCTGTCTCCCCCCAGTGCCCCCCGTGTGTATGCTGTCTCCCCCCAGTGCCCCCCGTGTGAACGCTGTCTCCCCCCAGTGCCCCCCGTGTGTACGCTGTCTCCCCCCAGTGCCCCCCGTGTGTACGCTGTCTCCCCCCAGTGCCCCCCGTGTGTACGCTGTCTCCCCCCAGTGCCCCCCGTGTGTACGCTGTCTCCCCCCAGTGCCCCCCGTGTGTACGCTGTCTCCCCCCAGTGCCCCCCGTGTGTATGCTGTCTCCCCCCAGTGCCCCCCGTGTGTACGCTGTCTCCCCCCAGTGCCCCCCGTGTGTACGCTGTCTCCCCCCAGTGCCCCCCGTGTGTACGCTGTCTCCCCCCAGTGCCCCCCGTGTGTACGCTGTCTCCCCCCAGTGCCCCCCGTGTGTACGCTGTCTCCCCTCAGTGCCCCCCGTGTGTACGCTGTCTCCCCCCAGTGCCCCCCGTGTGTACCCTGTCTCCCCCCAGTGCCCCCCGTGTGTACGCTGTCTCCCCCCAGTGCCCCCCGTGTGTACGCTGTCTCCCCCCAGTGCCCCCCGTGTGTACGCTGTCTCCCCCCAGTGCCCCCCGTGTGTACGCTGTCTCCCCCCAGTGCCCCCGTGTGTACGCTGTCTCCCCCCAGTGCCCCCCGTGTGTACGCTGTCTCCCCCCAGTGCCCCCTTAGTGCACCATGCAGTGTGTACGTTGTGCCCCCTTAGTGCACCATGCAGTGTGTACGCTGTGCCCTTTAATATTATTATTATTATATTTCCTGCCTAGATGCTGACCACCCCATGGTACCGCCGGGACTAAGGCGCTTCCTTTGAGTTGCCTCCGCCACCGGGAAGGCAGAAAGAAGCCACTTGGGCCATTAGAGGAGCAGCTGCACCCAGGTAAATCCGTCCCCACACTGTCCCTGTGTGTACCCTGTCCCCCACCCCACTGTCCCTGTGTGTCCCAAGTGCCCCCGTGTGTGCGCTGTCCCCCCCAAGTGCGCCCGCCGTGTGTATGCTGTCCCCCCCAGTGCCCCCTCCTCCGTGTATACGCTGTCCCCCCGTCACAGCCCCCAAGTGTACGCTGTCCCCCCGTCACTGCCCCCAAGTGTACGCTGTCCCCCCGTCACTGCCCCCAAGTGTACGCTGTCCCCCCGTCACTGCCCCCAAGTGTACGCTGTCCCCCCCAGTGCCCCCCCAAGTGTACGCTGTCCCCCCCAGTGCCCCCCCCCCCCAAGTTTACGCTGTCCCCCCGTCACTGCCCCCAAGTGTGCGCTGTCTCCCCGTCACTGCCCCCAAGTGTACTCTGTCCCCCCGTCACAGCCCCCAAGTGTACGCTGTCCCCCCGTCACAGCCCCCAAGTGTACGCTGTCCTCCCGTCACTGCCCCCAAGTGTACGCTGTCCCCCCGTCACTGCCCCCAAGTGTACGCTGTCCCCCCGTCACTGCCCCCAAGTGTACGCTGTCCCCCCCAGTGCCCCCCCAAGTGTACGCTGTCCCCCCCAGTGCCCCCCCCCCCCCAAGTTTACGCTGTCCCCCCGTCACTGCCCCCAAGTGTGCGCTGTCTCCCCGTCACTGCCCCCAAGTGTACTCTGTCCCCCCGTCACAGCCCCCAAGTGTACGCTGTCCCCCCGTCACAGCCCCCAAGTGTACGCTGTCCTCCCGTCACTGCCCCCAAGTGTGCGCTGTCCCCCCGTCACTGCCCCCAAGCGTACGCTGTCCCCCCGTCACTGCCCCCAAGTGTACGCTGTCCCCCCGTCACTGCCCCCAAGTGTATGCTGTACCCCCGTCACTGCCCCCAAGTGTACGCTGTCCCACCGTCACTGCCCCCAAGTGTACGCTGTCCCCCCATCACTGCCCCCGTGTGTACGCTGTCTCCCCTGATTGCCCCCCGTGTGTACGCTGTCTCTCCCCAGTGCGCCCGGGGTGTACGCTGTCTCCCCCCAGTGCCCCCCGTGTGTACGCTGTCTCCCCCGAGTGCCCCCGTGTGTACGCTGTCTCCCCCGAGTGCCCCCCGTGTGTACGCTGTCTCCCCCGAGTGCCCCCCGTGTGTACGCTGTCTCCCCCCAGTGCCCCCCATGTGTATGCTGTCTCCCCCCAGTGTCCCCCGTGTGTACGCTGTCTCCCCCCAGTGCCCCCCGTGTGTACGCTGTCTGCCCCTCGTGTGTACGCTGTCTCCCCCCAGTGCCCCCCGTGTGTACGCTGTCTCCCCCCAGTGCCCCCCGTGTGAACGCTGTCTCCCCCCAGTGCCCCCCGTGTGTACGCTGTCTCCCCCCAGTGCCCCCCGTGTGTACGCTGTCTCCCCCCAGTGCCCCCCGTGTGTACGCTGTCTCCCCCCAGTGGCCCCGTGTGTACGCTGTCTCCCCCCAGTGCCCCCCGTGTGTACGCTGTCTCCCCCCCAGTGCCCCCCGTGTGTACACTGTCTCCCCCCAGTGCCCCCCGTGTGTACGCTGTCTCCCCCCAGTGCCCCCCGTGTGTACGCTGTCTCCCCCCAGTGCCCCCCGTGTGTACGCTGTCTCCCCCCAGTGCCCCCGTGTGTACGCTGTCTCCCCCAGTGCCCCCCGTGTGTACGCTGTCTCCCCTCAGTGCCCCCCGTGTGTACGCTGTCTCCCCTCAGTGCCCCCCGTGTGTACGCTGTCTCCCCTCAGTGCCCCCCGTGTGTACGCTGTCTCCCCCCAGTGCCCCCCCGTGTGTACGCTGTCTCCCCCCAGTGCCCCCCGTGTGTACGCTGTCTCCCCCCAGTGCCCCCCGTGTGTACGCTGTCTCCCCCCAGTGCCCCCCGTGTGTACGCTGTCTCCCCCCAGTGCCCCCCTTGTGTACGCTGTCTCCCCCCAGTGCCCCCCGTGTGAACGCTGTCTCCCCCCAGTGCCCCCCGTGTGTACGCTGTCTCCCCCCAGTGCCCCCCGTGTGTATGCTGTCTCCCCCCAGTGCCCCCGTGTGTACGCTGTCTCCCCTCAGTGCCCCCCGTGTGTGTACTGTCTCCCCTCAGTGCCCCCCGTGTGTACGCTGTCTCCCCTCAGTGCCCCCCGTGTGTACGCTGTGCCCCCTTATTGCACCATGCAGTGTGTACGTTGTGCCCCCCGCCGTGTGTACGCTGTGCCCTTTAATATTATTATTATAATATTTCCTGCCTAGATGCTGACCACCCCATGGTACCGCCGGGACTAAGGCGCTTCCTTGAGTTGCCTCCGCCACCGGGAAGGCAGAAAGAAGCCACTTGGGCCATCAGAGGAGCAGCTGCACCCAGGTAAATCCGTCCCCCCACTGTCCCTGTGTGTACCCTGTCCCCCACCCCACTGTCCCTGTGTGTACCAAGTGCCCCCGTGTGTGCGCTGTCCCCCCCAAGTGCGCCCGCCGTGTGTATGCTGTCTCCCCCCACTGCCCCCTCCTCCATATGTAACCCTAACCATACACACCCTCTGCAGCCTATAACCCTAACCATACATACACACCCCCTGCAGCCTATAACCCTAAACATACTCCTCCCCCCCCCGCAGCCTATAACTCTAACCATACACCGCGCAGCCTTTAACCCTAACCATACACACCGCGCAGCCTATAACCCTAACCCTAACCATACACACACCCCACAGCCTATAACCCTAACCATACACACACACCCTGCAGCCTATAATCCTAACCATACACACACCCCGCAGCCTATAACCACAACCATACACACACCCCGCAGCCTATAACCCTAACCATACACACACCCCGCAGCCTATAACCCTAACCATACACACACCCCACAGCCTATAACCCTAACCATACACACACCCCGCAGCCTATAACCCTAACCATACACACACCCCGCAGCCTATAACCCTAACCATACACACACCCCGCAGCCTATAACCCTAACCATACACACACCCCGCAGCCTATAACCCTAACCATACACATGCATACACCCCGCAGCCTATAACCCTAACCATACACACCCGCAGCCTATAACTGTAACCATACACCCACCCCACTGCCTATAACCCTAACCATACACACACACCCCGCAGCCTATAACCCTAACCATACACACCCCACAGCCTATAACCCTAACCATACACACACCCCGCAGCCTATAACCCTAACCATACACACACATCCTGCAGCCTATAACCCTAACCATACAGTACATACACCCCGCAGCCTATAACCCTAACCACACACACCCTGCAGCCTATAACCCTAACCATACACACACATCCTGCAGCCTATAACCCTAACCATACAGTACATACACCCCGCAGCCTATAACCCTAACCACACACACCCTGCAGCCTATAACCCTAACCATACACACACCCCGCAGCCTATAACCCTAACCATACACATACACCCCGCAGCCTATAACTGTAACCATACACCCACCCCACTGCCTATAACACTAACCATACACACACACCCCGCAGCCTATAACCCTAACCATACACACCCCGCAGCCTATAACCCTAACCATGCACACACCCCGCAGCCTATAACTGTAACCATACACCCACCCCACTGCCTATAACACTAACCATACACACACACCCCGCAGCCTATAACCCTAACCATACACACCCCGCAGCCTATAACCCTAACCATGCAAACACCCCGCAGCCTATAACCCTAACCATACACGCACATCCTGCAGCCTATAACCCTAACCATACACACATCCCGCAGCCTATAACCCTAACCACACACACCCTGCAGCCTATAACCCTAACCAAACACACCCCGAAGCCTATAACTGTAACCATACACCCACCCCACTGCCTATAACCCTAACCAAACACACACACCCCGCAGCCTATAACTCTAACCACACAGAAACCCCGCAGCCTATAACCCTAACCATACACACACCCCGCAGCCTATAACCCTAACCATACGCACACATCCTGCAGCCTATAACCCTAACCATACATACACCCCACAGCCTATAACCCTAACCACACACACCCCGCAGCCTATAACTGTAACCATACACCCACCCCACTGCCTATAACCCTAACCATACACACACCCCACAGCCTATAACCCTAACCATACATACACCCCGCAGCCTATAACCCTAACTATACACCCACCCCACTGCCTATAACCCTAACCATACACACACACCCAGCAGCCAATAACCCTAACCATACACACACACACAGCAGCCAATAACCCTAACCATACACACACCCCGCAGCCTATAACCCTAACCAGAAATATATAACAAAGAAGAGAGCGCACTGTGTTGATCAATTGTAAATTTTTACTGAACAATTAATAATACATTTAATACATTATAAAAATATATAAAATAAATAAACAGACAATAGATTTAAAAATATGCATAGAGCACTATAAATTCGTTAGAACCTTCCGACCGTGAACTAATTTATGGTTAACCAGATTGATAATTTGTGCCTTCAATTGAGACAGTTCCTGAGGAATCAATAGTAAAAGTTCCTTTTGATATATTGTACTGGTGTGCAGCTGATAGCTATCAGTGAGGCGATGCTCCTTATTGTAAAAAAACAGGTTATATTACCAGATGTCTCCTGCGAGTAGGTAGGGTGGTGATGTTATATCCAGACGGACACCCGCTACTACCGGTGTTGCTCCGATGGTGAGGGAGCCGGTACCGGGAGCAGGTGTCTTAGACGGGACTCAGCAGGTCTGCTGACAACCAACGCGGCCCCGATGTATAGAGAGCCAGCGCTGGGAGCTGACAAGGCTGGAGAGTGAGTCACACCCGGACGGTCAGATGTCTATTACATCTGACCGTCCGGGTGTGACTCACTCTCCAGCCTTGTCAGCTCCCAGCGCTGGCTCTCTATACATCGGGGCCGCGTTGGTTGTCAGCAGACCTGCTGAGTCCCGTCTAAGACACCTGCTCCCGGTACCGTCTCCCTCACCATCGGAGCAACACCGGTAGTAGCGGGTGTCCGTCTGGATCTAACATCACCACCCCATCTACTCGCAGGAGACATCTGGTAATATAACCTGTTTTTTACAATAAGGAGCATCGCCTCACTGATAGCTATCAGCTGCACACCAGTACAATATATCAAAAGGAACTTTTACTATTGATTCCTCAGGAACTGTCTCAATTGAAGGCACAAATTATCAGTCTGGTTAACCATAAATTAGTTCACGGTCGGAAGGTTCTAACGAATTTATAGTGCTCTATGCATATTTTTAAATCTATTGTCTGTTTATTTATTTTATATATTTTTATAATGTATTAAATGTATTATTAATTGTTCAGTAAAAATTTACAATTGATCAACACAGTGCACTCTCTTCTTTGTTATATATTTCTTGTTCTTGTTGAAAAAGACTCAGTCTTTTCTTTGGGAGCAGCAATTTTTTGAGCTGTGTATCATATAGATTAAAAACATATATATTGCTAATTTTTGCGCCTGATTTGCCTTTCGGGTAATTTTTTCTTTATAACCCTAACCATTCACACACCCCGCAGCCTATAACCCTAACCATACTCCCACCCCACTGCCTATAACCCTAACCATACACACCCCGCAGCCTATGACCCTAACCATACACCCACCCTGCAGCCTATAACCCTAACCATGCACACCCGCAGCCTATGACCCTAACCATACACCCACCCCACTGCCTATAACCCTAACCATACACACCCCGCAGCCTATGACCCTAACCATACACCCACTCCACTGCCTATAACCCTAACCATACACACACACACACCCCGCTGCCTATAACCCTAACCATACACACCCCACAGCCTATGACCCTAACCATACACCCCCCCCCCCCCCCCCCGGCAGCCTATTATCCTAACCATACGCAGCCTATAACCCCTTCAGTGACCCCATGTGTACGCTGTCCCCCTTCCCTTCAGTGACCCCATGTGTACACTGTCCCCCCCCATCCCTTCAGTGACCTCATGTGTATACTGTCCCCCTCTCACTGGCCCATTGTGTCTCACTGGCCCTTGCGGCTTTCTCCCCCCACACCTCCTGCCCGTACCTCTCACCCGGCCGACCAGTGACCGGCAGCTTTTATCTGCTCTGGGGCTTCTCACCCGCCGAACTCCCCTCCCCATCCTGCATAAACACAAACTTGGTCCCTCGCTACGGCTTCCTCCCTACTACTGCCTGCTCTGTCAGACCTCATCTAAACCCCCCTCCTACTCCCGCACCCTCGGCGATGCACAAGTGCTGATTCCTCTGCCGACGGGCACCTGCTGTGGGCTCTGATCATGACCCAGCTGTTTTCCGCCGACTCCATCATCATCCTGCCTGAGCTTCAAGTGAGGTCTGTTGCTGCTACATTCATTTCTATTAATTAATTGAGATGCCAGCACCTTAAGTTACATTGTTTTACCATTAATTACATGTGATTTATGTATATTTTTGTATATATTATGTGTTTATAAAATATTTTTGATATTTCAATTGAACTGAGACTTGTGTTATTATTGAACAGGGGGACCTATATTACATTTAGTTTTTAACTTTAATCAAAGGTATAATTGCTAATGCTGTGACAGCTTTCCAATTGTTTTCTTTTATTTCTTACAAGCTGGTTTGCTTGTTGTCATATGCGGCTTTCTTTGGCTATTAACTGTTTTATTCAATATAGCACCAGAGGTATGGTGTGATTCACTACCTCCCTTTTTTTAGACTAAAATAGGTCACATTTCTCTTAGCAGAATTTGATCGTAACCAAAAAACAAATTTGATCATTGCACAAAACCAAAATAGGTCCGGGAGGGCTGCTGCGCATGCACAGTCGTGTGTAGCTCGTCCCATGGTCCTTTGCAGGTAGGACCATGGGAGGAGGCACATGTGCAGCAGCCCTCTGCAGGGAGCCTGCCGCCCTGGTCACCCCATTGACACTCCCCTTAAATCTGGCGATCCAGTCTGGAGACCGCACCACTGCCATGCCAGAAGAAGGAGGCCTGGCTCTGTGTTCCTGCTCAGCATCTGCGGACATCGGGGAAGAGGGGAGCGGCTGCCTGGAACTCGCTGCTGGAGGGGAAACCATCAAGTCCGACAGAAGGAGTAGATTGGTCGCCATCCCCGGGAGGAACCCTCAACCTGGTAAAGTTCCTTAACCTGGTAGGGTCAGCGTGTCATGTATAGGTAGGTATCATTGACTCTGGCCCCTGTATCCTAACCCTGTGCACACACACACACATATATGTAGCCTAACCCTATCCATACATACATTCTCACACACCCGCAGCTGACCTGGTAGGGTCAGCGTGTCATGTATATCTAGGGATAGGCATTATTGACTGTGTGTGTGTGTGTGTGTGTGCAGGGTTACAACACAGTAGCCAAACATACCCACCCATAGTCTATCATATATGCACACACACATGTAGCCTAACCCTGTCCATACACATACCCGAACCCTATCCATACACACTCACACGTAGCCTAACAGTATCCATACACATAGTCTAACACCATCCACACACACACACATGTAGCCTACCCTATCTACACACACGCCCATCCGCACACTCCATACATACACACACACACCTGCAGCCTAACCCTATCCATACACACACATAGCCTAAACTTATCCATTCATACACCCATAGCCTAACCCTGTACATACACACACACACACACACTCGCAGCCTAACCCTATCCATACATTTGTAATTTGATCTATGCCCCAAGCAAGGGGCGTGGTCTCATTAAAATGGGCATGGCCTCACCAGAGAAGACTACCTTACACTCCAGTTTTTGGCCCTGCATCAACAGATCTTTGCCACCACAGGAAGAACATTTTTTCACCATATGAAGCCCCATACAGTAATGTCCCCTGCAACATATGCCCCACACTGCAATGCCCGTGATACATTATGCCCTACAGTATAGCTTCTACACACTGGGTGTCATGCTCATTACCAGGGGTTTCATGAGATGGGTGTCTTCATTGCCAGGGCTTTCATGCTCTGGGATGGGTGTCATACTCATTGCCAGGGGTTTGTAATGCTTGTAGCCAGTGGTAATGCTCATTGCCAAGGGTGTGTATTTTTAAACATTTTTAAAAATCCAATATTTATTCTTACAGTGAAAATTTCTGAATTAAAAAAAATAAATTGAAAAAAAGCTATGAAATTCCAAAGACAAAAAACCTTACGGTTTCACATGTCCCATTAAGGCTTCTTACACATGATCTGGCATTTCTGAAACCTGTTGTAACTCTTCCACTCAAACGCCAAAAAGCAATGAAATTCCGATCATTAAGGCTGACGCCTTAATGGACGTGTTCCTTGTGCAATACAGATATGGTACACCATCACAGCCTGTGGGTAAGTGCAGATTCAGCACTCTCACAGAGTGAGATTGCTGTCACTCACACAATGGTGGAGCTGCTAATTCACAGATTTGTGTGCTCATTGGAATACACACATGCAGTCTATGCAACTGAAGGTCTGAGCAGTTATGTGGCGCACTCATCCGAATAAGTACCCGCAAGGGGGATTTACAAAGCAGTCAGATACGACTGCTTTGTAACCCTCCGATGGTGTAATGATTCGTATTAGCGGCCGTATATACGGCTGCTAATACGAATTATTTCTAGCAGTCTGCACGGATCAAGTCAGATCCGTGCAGGCTGCGGTGTGTAAAAAAAATAGAAAAATAAATAAATAAAAAAAAAAACCGGCGTGGGGTCCCCCCCACAGCTGTAACCAACACCAGGCTGAAGGAGCCGGGGCCGGTAATTAAAAATCAGGGAGCCCGACAAATAGGGGTTCCCCGATTTTTAACAACCAGCCCCAGGCTCCAGGTCCGGGGCTGGTTCCCAAAATAAGGGGGACAAAATGACTAGGGGTCCCCCGTATTTCAAGAACCAGCCCCAGGCACAACCAGCCGGCAGGCTAATGCCACAGCCGGGGGGAGACTTTTTATACAAGTCCCCCCGGCCAAAGCATTAACCCTACCGACCAGGACCAGGGCTACCTACGGAGAGAAGATAGGTAAGTATTAGTATGTGTGGGCTTTGTGTGTAATAAAGTTTTATTTTAAATGTGTGTCAGTGTGTTTTGTGCACTATTTTTTTAACTGTGGAACTACAAGTGCCAGCGGGCCCTTTAATGCCCAGCAGGCTGGGACTTGTGGTTCTCCAAGTCCCAGCTTGCTGGGGAGGCTTGCTGGCACTTGTAGTGCCACAGTAAAAAACAATGGTTTATCTATTTTTTACAACATAATCAGCCCGATGCCCACCGCCCAGGGGCATCGGGGACAGCACCAGGCTTCAGCCTGGTCAGGTAAGTCCTGGAGGGGGGGGACCCCTTTATTGGGGGGGTCCCCACTCCCCCAGGGCCCCTGGCCAGGCTGACTGGTCGGTAGGGTTAATGCTTTGGCCGGGGGGACTTGCATAAAAAGTCTCCCCCCGGCTGTGGCATTAGCCTGCCGGCTGGTTGTGCCTGGGGCTGGTTCTTGAAATACGGGGGACCCCTAGTCATTTTGTCCCCCGTATTTTGGGAACCAGCCCCGGACCTGGAGCCTGGGGCTGGTTGTTAAAAATCGGGGAACCCCTATTTGTCGGGCTCCCTGATTTTTAATTACCGGCCCCGGCTCCTTCAGCCTGGTGCTGGTTACAGCTGTGG
The DNA here is from genome assembly GCF_055691185.1 of Crinia signifera. Taxonomy (NCBI): domain Eukaryota; kingdom Metazoa; phylum Chordata; class Amphibia; order Anura; family Myobatrachidae; genus Crinia; species Crinia signifera. The sequence goes on from NC_139225.1 coordinate 77,538,053, forward strand.
GGGGGACCCCACGCCGTTTTTTTTTTTATTTATTTATTTTTCTATTTTTTTTACACTGTAGCCTGCACGGATCTGACTGATCCGTGCAGGCTAAAACGCAAATAGAACAGGAAAATGGTGTTCTATTTTCCTGTCGTATTTGCGTGGGTGTTTCACACCACTAAGCAGCCGTATTGTCAGTACGGCTGCTTAGTAAATCAGAAACCACCATTCTTTTGAATGGTGATTTCTGTCGTATCCTATCGATGGTGTAGACATTCGTATTTGTAAATACAAATACGAATGTTCCATCTTTAGGACTACGAATTGTTGTATTTTTGGGATTGTAAATCCCGAAAATACAAATTCGTAAAAAAAAGGTGTATTTCTCCCTACGAATACACCTTTTTTCTACGAATCCATTTTGGTAAATGTCCCCCTATATGTCTGTGTTTTTTTAAATACTGTGCTTATCTTCTTCCACCCACTTCCTTGTTGTCTCCATTCCCCTTCCCCATCCCCACTACCCACCCCAACCAATTGTATAACTGTCATATTTCTGTTCTTATATATTGTATAAATTAAGTGTATACAAAAACACTTTTATATATATATACTTGTTTATTTTGGTATATTAAATACATATTTTCAGTATATCTTTGCATATATGTCCATACTTTTTTATAACAATTGCTAGACCACTGTAAGGCGCCTTGATTCTCCCCATACTCTTCATATATATATATATATATATATATATATATATATATATATATATATATATATATATATATATATATATATATATATATGTGTATGTATGTGTGTGTGTATATATATATATATATATATATATATATATATATACACATACACACATATATGTATATGTATCCTGACTCTTGTACTGTGTGGATGTCTAAGCTGACCTGTCTTGAGAAAGGCCACCTGGTGGCCGAAACGTAGACTGACTACTATGCCTGATTGGTAATGTACCCTGAATAAACTTTTCATGATTTACTGGTGAGTGCCCTTATTGGAATATCCAACCCTGTTATACATTGGGACACATTGTGTCACCTTAAAGGAGCACCGCGACTTGTTACATTGTTGGCTGGGAGTGCGGAATGACAGAATATATATATATATATATATATATATATATATATGCTAGGTGATTCATTGCGCACTGTGGGCGCTCTTCACACCGTTGTAAGGGGCTACGCCTCCCCCCCCCCCGGAGTAGGGGGTCTGGCCACACCCCCCCTGGAGCAGCGGGTCTGACCACACACCCCCCTTCCCCCTCCCCCAGAGTGGCGGAGCTGCGGGTATGCCCGCCCTTCCCCAGAGCGGCGGGTCTGTGCTCCGGGGGGCGGGCTGGCGTACCCACTACTGCAGGCGGTGGGTTGGGTGCAGACCCGCTGCTCTGGGGTTGGGGTGGGTGCGGGCATACCTGATGATGCAGTGGGGGGGGGGGTTTGCAGGCAGACACAATATCAATATGCTTAACCCAAGCATGTTTAAATTGCTCTACTGCAGTGGTGGGGAACCTCAGGCCCGGGGGCCGTATGCGGCCCCCGTAGCCGGTCTGATTGGCCCTCCTACCCACCCGGCAGCTTTGCCAGGAGTCAAGTACATGGGACTTCTTGCGAGAGGTCGGTAGTTCTTGCGAGATTCCTCTTAATTAACAGCAACCAGAGACTGTCAGCCCTATTCAGCGGCAGCCGCCGAAGCATGGGACGGCTGCAGCAGGACAATTTGTAAGATACATTTTTACATATGGCCCCCGAAGGATTTTTCCACCATACAATTGGCCCTTGGCACAAAAAAGGTTCCCCACCCCTGCTCTACTGTATTTGCCTCTACCACCTCTGATGGGAGTCTATTCCACTTATCTACTACTCTTTCCATGAAGTAATTTTTCTGCAAATTTCCCCTGAATCTTCCTCCCTCTAGTTTCAGTGCATGTCCTCGTGTTCTTTTGCTCCTGTAAAGAATGTCTTCCACCTGTACCTTGTTAAAACCCTTGATATATTTGAAAGTTTTTGTTATGTCTCCCCTTTCCCTTCTCTGCTCTAAACTATACGTATTAAGATTTTTTAGTCTTTCCTGGTACGTTTTTTTGATGTAGGCCATGCACCATTTTAGTTGCCCTTCTTTGTACAGTCTCTAATGTATTTATATCCTTCTGGAGATATGGCCTCCAGAACACAATACCAATGACCTATACAGTGGCATTAATACTTCTTTCTTTCTACTGCTGATACCACTCCCTATGCAACCAAGCATCTGACTTGCCTTCTTCATTGCTTTGTTACATTGCCTAACTGCCTTTAAGTCCCCTGAAATAGTCACACCTAGATCCCTCTCTTCCTCAGTAGTTTCCATTATAGTGCAATTTATACTATATTTAGTCTTTGGATTTTTGCAACTCAAGTGCATGATTTTGCATTTTTTGGCATTAAACTGTAGTTGCCATGCTCTTGACCATTCCTCTAATCTACCTAGATCATCAATCATTTGTTTTACCCCTCCTGGTGTGTCTACCCTGTTGCATACCTTTGTGTCATCTGCAAAAAGGCACATTTTACCCTCAATTCCATTTGCAATATCACCAATAAAGATATTAAAAAGCACTGGTCCAAGTACAGATCCCTGGGGTACTCCACTTGTAACCTTTCCCTCCTTTGACTGTACCGAATTTACTACTACACTGAGCATGTGACAGAGTCTGGAGATGCCAAGGAAAACGTTCTGCTGCCTGCAACATCCTGGTTTGGTAGTGAATCAGTAATGGTGTGGAGTGGCATTTCTTTGGGGGGCCGCACAGCCCTCTGTGTGCTCGCCAGAGGTAGTCTGGCTGCCATTATGTACCGAGATGAGACCCTAAGACCTCTTGTGAGACCCTATGCTGGTGCGGTTGGCCATGGGTTCCTCCTAATGCAAGACAATGCTAGACCTCATGTGGCTGGAGTGTGTCAGCAGTTGCTGCAAGACGAAGGCATTGATGCTATGGACTGGCCCGCTAATTCCCCAGACCTGAATCCAATTGAGCACATCTAGGACATCATGTCTCGCTCCATCCACTAACGCCACATTGCACCACAGACTGTCCAGGAGTTGGCGGATGCTTTAGTCCAGGTCTGGGAGGAGATCCCTGAGGAGACCATCTGCCACCTCATCAGGAGCATGCCCAGGCATTGTAGGGAGGTCTTACAGGCACATGGAGGCCACACACACTACTTAGCCTCATTTTGACTTGTTTTAAGGACATTACATCAAAGTTGGATCAGACTGTAGTGTGTTTTTCCACTTTAATTTTGAGGGAGACTCCAAATCCAGACCTCCATGGGTTAATAAATTACGATTTCCATTGATAATTTTTGTGTGATTTTGTTGTCAGCACATTCAACTATGTGACGAACAAAGTATTTAATAAGAATATTTAGTTCATTCAGATCTAGGATGTGTTATGATAGTGTTCCCTTTATTTTTTGAGCAGTGTATATTGGATGTTGAAGTATGAAAATGTATTGTATAACTATGGGCAAATCAGATTAAAGGCATTTAGTCTCCTGATTGGCCGCTTGGCCGCAAGGCGGCCTATAGCGGCATTCGGGAGGCGGAGCCGCACGATGTACACACAGTACAGTGCGGCTCAGCTGTTCGTTTGGTTCGCGTACTCGGTTTGTTTTTTTGCAAAGACCCCTTACCAGGACTACGTCGCCCTGGGACAGGTGAGTATAGTTTCCTTCCACAGCTTCCACCATGGATTTCGTCGGACTCCGGACACCGACGCCATCACCGTCAGGGATGCTGACATGGAGCCAGAAGACAAGACAGGACCAGAAGACCAGGACCAGGGCTACCTATGGGATGAAGATAGGTAAGTATTAGTATGTATGGGCTTTGGATGTATTAAAGTTTTAATTTAAGTGTGTGTCAGTGTGTTTTAATGTACTATTTTTTTTACTGTGGAACTACAAGTGCCAGCGGGCCCTTTAATGCCCCGCAGGCTGGGACTTGTGGTTCTCCAAGTCCCAGCTTGCGGGGGAGGCTTGCTGGGACTCATAGTTCACCAGTATTAAACAACAGTTTATTCTTTTTTTTACACCATTATCAGCCCGGTGACCACAGCCCAGGGTCACCGGGGACAGCACCAGACTTCAGCCTGGTCAGGTAAGTCCTGGAGGGAGGGGACCCCTTCATTGGGGGGGTCCCCACTCCCCCAGTGCCCCTGGCCTGGCTGACTGGTCGGTAGGGAGAATGTTTTGGCCGCGGGACCTTATATAATAAGTGTCCCCCGGCTGTGACATTACCCTGCTGGCTGGTTTGGCCTGGGGCTGGTTCTTAAAATACGGGGACCCCTAGTCATTTTGTCCCCCGTATTTTGGGAACCAGCCCCAGACCTGGAGCCTGGGGCTGGTTGTTAAAAATCGGGGAACCCCTATTTGTCGGGTTCCCTGATTTTTAATTACCGGCCCCGGCTCTTTCAGCCTGGTGCTGGTTACGGCTGTGGGGGGACCCCAAGCTGGTTTGTTTTTTTATTTATTTAATTTTTCTATTTTTTTTACACTAAAGACCGCACGGATCTGACTGATCCGTGCAGGCTAAAGCCAAATACGACAGGAACATCAGGGTGTATTTTCCTGTCGTATTTTGGTGCCTGTTTTACACCAATTAGCAGCCGTATTATCAAAACGGCTGCTTAGTAAATCAGGAACCACCATTCTTTTGAATGGTGATTTCTGTCGTATTCTATCGATGGTGTAGACATTCGTATTTGTAAAAACAAATACGAATGTCTCATCATTAGGAATACGAATTGTTGTATTTTCGGGATTGTAAATCCTATTTCTGCCTACGAATACACCTATTTTTTACGAATCCATTTTGGTAAATTTCCCCCTACATGTCACACTGGACACAGGATATATGTTGTGACTTGTGACACTGGACACAGGATATATTGTCGTCACACTGGACACAGGATATATGTCGTCACACTGGACACTGGATATATGTCATCACACTGGACACTGGATATATGTCGTCACACTGGACACTGGATATATGTCGTCACACTGGACACTGGATATATGTCATCACACTGGACACAGGATATATGTCGTCACACTGGACACAGGATATATGTCGTCACACAGGACACAGGATATATGTCATGAGTGACTCGTGACACTGGACAATGGATAAGATATAGGCCGTCACACTGGACACAGTCCCTTGTATTACTGCAGCCCCTGTACACAGTGTACTACTCAGCAGCACTGCAGCCCCTGCGTGTGAGCACTGCAGCACTGAGTTAGTTAGTTAAATCACAAAAAACACAGGGTTCAGGGCTAAATAAATCACAACACAGGGCTTAGGGCTATATAAATCACAACAGGGCACGGGCCACAGGACAGCCCCTGGACAGTGGACACTGCAGCCCCTGCGTGTGAGCACTGCAGCACCTAGTTAGTTAAATCACACTACAGGGCTCAGGCCTAAACAGTCACTGACTCTCAATACAAGTCTACAACACAGGGCAGTGAGGGCACAGGGCAGGTCACGGAGCACAGCACAGGGCAGTGAGGGCACAGGGCAGGTCACAGAGCACAGCACAACACGGAGCACATGGCACGGAGCACAGCACAGGGCAGTGAGGGCACAGGGCAGGTCACGGAGCACAGCACGGAGCACATGGCACAGAGCACAGCACAGGGCACATGGAGCTTCCCAACCACCCTCTTCCCTCTCCAAGATTGGAGTGAAGATGGCGGGGCGCGTGCGTCTTTTATAAGATCCCGCTCCCGCGAAAATCCGACAGCGCGATGATGACGTTCGGCCTCGTTATTGGTCCGGAATTCAGGCGGAAACTCCCGAGCCGACTCGGATCTGACCCGGATCCCTGATATTCGGATCTGCCGGATCTCGGGGATCCGGACCCGCTCATCTCTAGTTGATAGAAGGACAGAGGGTCACAGAGAATTTGTAGGCAGGTCGGGCCTTCTTCATAAATACTCCTAGAACCACTAGACCAATGCAGGACTCCCGACATCAATTAGTATGCTGGTGCCAGAATCCTGATTGCCAGGATGCTGAATGTAAAGGCCCATACACACTGGGCGACTTTGAGCTGAAAGCTGCTCAAAACAGCAAGTTTGATCGTACCCTTCTGAAGAAACCGCTATATACTGTGACAGCGGAGAAACGCGTCAAGCCAAGCTACAGAGATAAGGTGCACTCCCATGGTGACTGCAGCTCCAGCGTCATTGATTCCAGCTCCTGAAAACGTTTGTTCTTCCAGCTGATTATCTGCAAAACCAAGGTCTCCCCAGCGCCGCCAGCACTGAACACGCTAGCCGGACATCGGCACAAGTCCTGGGTGAGTTACCTGCAGCATTCATTGGACCGCTCCAACCTCCCGGCAATTCAGCGTGCAACAACCTAGCTGATTGCCGGAGGCAGACAGCTCGCTCTCCGCCGACACACAAACTGGCTGGTCGTCAACAGGCGGCGACAGCCGGCGGTTGAGCTAGAGCAGTTTGCTTAAACAGACTGAGCATATATTTAAATATCGGCTACTACATCCTTCATGTGTTGTGTTATTTACACAAAAACTCAACATCTGTGTTAAATTGAGCTGGATCTGACGTATACTTTATACCTAAAAGGAGATTCCTAAATATCGGGACTACCACCTGTTGCTATATATCCCATGGGAGTGTAATGTACCTTTTTTAATATTATTCATTTTATTATATGTTGCATTTGATGTGATATATTTTATTGCTGTTTATTTAAATAAATTTATTACATTTATAATTATCCAATTGTCTGGCGCTCTCTGGGTGTGTGTGATCAGTCATACACACTCCCCCATTCCCCCTATTGTGTCTACCTATTGCAAATCATCCAATTTGCTAATTGGGAGCAGCCATTTGTGAAAATCGTTACAGATTCCCTAATTCCAAGGGTGAATCATTATAGTGTTTGCGCCCGATGTGGTTTTTTGTCTAAAACTGGTTGTTTAGTTAAATTTGATAAGGAGGTAACTTCACAAACCACGTGACCTCACGCCAGATAGGGGTCTTGTTAGATATTAAACTGATCCAATCAGATACTACCTTGCAGACACAGTCAATGCTGCACCAAACACCCACTGCTCCTTGGCTGCACATGCCAAACTGCAAAATCAATCCACATTGGGCTCTTGGTACTTGTGTGGAGGTTCTAACAGAGGAGCGCAGCTACAAGGGGGGGGGGTTATTAAACTGCCACCCTGTCTGCCCCTGTAGTGCTGCTCTGCTTCCAACATGTGCCAGGTTGGAAGTGTAAGGTCCACATGTATGTGATGCCCACTGCTGTGGCCTAGCTTAGTCATCCAGCTACCTCGGGATAACCTTATGGCCCTACTACAGTATATGAAAACGATTTTGTGAGCTGTGAAGTGATCAAAATTGTCTAGAAATGAGTGGAAACTAATGTTATTGAGCTTAATAACACTTTAGGGGCAAAAACAGGCCCGAAAACTATTATTTTAGCAATTTTTAGCATTTTTCCAAATAAATCCAGATCCAAAACCAAAACCCGCAAGGGTGGTTTTGCCAAAACCAATCCAGATCCAAAACACGAAGGGAGATCCAGATCCAAAACCAAAACCCGAAAAAGTGGCCGCCGCACATCTCTAATACAAACCAGACTGTTCTTGAAGTACCACAGCAGACAGCGACACCCCAGGCAGGAAGGAGGAACTACAAGGATTTTACAAGGAGTAGGGTGCTAGAATGAAAACGAATCCTTCATACATGATAATTAATAATCTAGCCAGAAGGATTTCTTTATTAACGTGGGAGAGCTGGGATTCACCCAGCTTAAGGTCATAAATTCTTTGCCCGTTTCTTTGACGTGGGTGTAGTTAGTCTAGTTAGCAGGGTAGGGGTAAGATGTTTTAGGGATCCAGGTATGCTTGAGTTAGGGGGTAGGTTATACAGGGTAGGGGGTTATGGTGAAGGGTTGCTTTGGGTTTTATAGTTTTGTTTTATTAATTGAATCTACGCTTTATTTTATTTTCGTGAAGGTTGGGTGTATCTTCATATTCACAAAACTTGTTTTGTTATAGAACTACACTGCTTAAACTATATTGGCTGGATATGTGTACTCAAATATATGACACTGATTCAATGCATACTCCTCATTATATATGTAAAATTAAGCCCGGATGGCACCTTCTGGTGGTGAAATTGGCATAACTGATAATAGGAGTACTCTCTATACTCAAATTGTGATATACCCCCTTTTATATTATGTACTGTACAAAGCAGTCAGATACGACTGCTTTGTAACCCTCCGATGGTGTAATGATTCGTATTAGCTGGCCATATATACGGCCGCTAATAAGAATCAGTCAGATCCGTGCAGGCTGCAAGGTGTAAAAAAAAAATAGAAAAATTAAATAAAAAAATAAAAAACCCAGCGTGGGGTCCCCCCACAGCAGTAACCAGCACCAGGCTGAAAGAGCCGGGCCGGTAATTAAAAATCAGGGAACCCGACAAATAGGGGTTCCCCGATTTTTATCAAACAGCCCCAGGCTCCAGGTCCACGGCTGGTTCCCAAAATACGGGGGACAAAATGACTAGGGGTCCCCCGTATTTTAAGAACCAGCCCCAGGCCAAACCAGCAGGGTAATGTCACAGCCGGGGGACACTTATTATACAAGGTCCTGGCATAATACAGAGACCTGGGTATCAGTGACTTACACCAGGAGCATAGTCTGCAGCAGTGGCACCTATGATGCTGCTTTGTCGTCATACGATGGAAGATGTTGTTCTCCTCCTCTAGAAGGGAATGCCGGTCTGTGGTACACGGAGCATCTACCAGAACATGCAGATCCAAGATGAAGAATTATATTCTAAAACAACACTGGGCACAGTGGTGGGGAAGGGGATCTATGGGCCTGCAACCAACAGTGGCTTGTTGGCTTATCTAAAACATGCAGGGGCTGAACAACACACAGTAGGAAACACTAGGGAGATATACAGTAGGTGACATCCACTCTAGTACATACCTCCCAAGTGTCACGATTTCAGCTGGACAGTCTCGATTTTCGGGTCCTGTCCCGCTGTCCCACCCGCGGCTGGCATTGTCCCGGGTGACAGTTGGGAGCCCCCCCAAGCTGATTGAATAGGCGCGGCCGAAAATGGGGTCGCGCTAATTTGTGTAAGCCGCACCCTCATTTGCATTGGCCCCACCCCCTTTTTGGGCGTGTTCCTATTCCAGCAGCCAAGAAGCTGGGAGGTATGCTAGTATCCCAGTGTAACCCAGGTCCAGTGACCAGAAAACACAACCTGCACAGCTTGCAGGGTTGTAGCCAGAAAGCACTGATAATGGTCATTGGATCTCTGCCATTTTTTACCTAACGTTTTGTGTGAACAGCTATTACTGGGAGGGAGAGATTACAGCCCCCTTTATGGTCCTGACCAGTTTTACCCTAGGGAGATACATTACCCCCCCCCCCCCCGTGCCTGCCGGCAAGCGATGCACCAAATATGTTTTAAGAGACAGTCAGGCTTGTCCCCATCTATGCACAGGGGCCACGATAAGAGCACATCTGCTCCTTACTGTATGCGTGCTGTGTATGTGTGTTGTGTGTATGTATGTATGCTGTGTGTGTGTGTGTGTACTTGTGTGTGTGTAAGTATATATGCTGTGTGTATGTATATATGCTGTGTGTATGGTGTGTGTGTATGTATATATGCTGTGTGTATGTGTGTGTATGTATATATGCTGTGTGTATGTGTATGTGTGTATGTATATATGCTGTGTGTATGTGTATGTGTGTATGTATATATGCTGTGTGTATGGTGTGTGTGTGTGTGTGTATGTATATATGCTGTGTGTATGTGTGTGTGTATATATGCTGTGTGTATGTATATATGCTGTGTGTATGTGTATGTATGTATGTATATATGCTGTGTGTATGTGTGTGTGCTTATCCTTAGTGGGTCTCCCCTTATCTTAACTACCCCAAGCTCCCTGGATACTTAGGGCCGGATTCAGAGTTGATCACAAAAGCAAAATCTTTCTCAAAAGGGTAAAAGCATGCTGCGCTGCAGGTGGGGCAGATGTAACATGTGCAGAGAGAGATTTGGGCGAGTTATTTGTTTCTGTACAGGGTAAATATTGGATGCTTTATATTTACACTGCACATTAGAATTCAGTTTGAACACACCCCACCCAAATGTATCTCTCTTTGCATGTTACATCTGCCCCACCTGCAGTGCAGCAGGGTTCTTCCCAATTGAGAAAGATTTTGTGTTTGCGAACAACTCTGAATCAGGCCCATAATCAGGCTCTATCCCCAGTGACAACTTGTGTCTGCAGACACCCCCTTTCCCCACTGTAGGTCTCCAGCCTGGCATTTAGGGGAGATCACTAGTTTCCTGTGACTTGGAGATGGCATCTTATCTCGGGTCAGCCCACCGTGTGAACAAGGTAAGTTCCAGATCTGACCCGGGACTTTGGTGGGAAAGTGGTAGACGTTATAAGTTACACTGCACATAAGACGCATTGTCGGGTGCAGTAAGAGTAGAGGAGATAAATAATAAGCAGCAAAGAGAAGGTTCATGTTTATAATACCCCTTTCACATCGCACCTAATTACCGGGTACAAGCCGGTTTCTTGCCGGTTCAACCCGGTAATTAGTGCGATGTGAAAGGGGTTTCCGGGTCCCGCAATCGGGTTGCAACACGGCAATACGAACTGGTAAAAAAGAAGGGTTCTTACCATTTCATTGCCATGTTGCTGTGCAGTATGAATGGGTTAAACGGGTCGAGCGTCCCTTTTCCCGTTCACACTATGGAGGAGACAGAGCTTGGAGCAGCGCCAGCTCTCTCTCTGATGATGCGCCGACACTGTTGCAGTGTGAACATGCACATGCAGGGTCGCACTGGGACTGAACCAGTTAAAAGTCCCGATGCGACCCTGGATTTGCGATTTGAAAGCGGCATTATAGACAAGTTACATAAGAAGGGATACAATTAGCTGGGAAGCGGTCATCTATTCGAATGAACTTAGGTCTACAGTCATTAGGTCGACCCCACTAGGTCGACTGGCAGGAAGGTCGACCTGGCTTAAGGTCGACATGGGCCAAGGTCGACATGACTTAAGGTCGAATTTGCATAAAGGTCGACATGAGGAAGGTCGACTGGTCATAAGGTCGACATGGGGTTTTTTACTGTTTTTTGAGCCGACATGTGCCGGCAGGCGGTATTTCATGCCCTACCATCCACTAGGGCATGGAGGAGGTTATTAAAGCTGTGGCGAGCGAAGCGAGCCACCGTGCCCGAAGCATTGCGAGCGATGCGAGGGTCCAATTCTCATTGCCAACTGTGTCCATGTCGACTGTGTCGACATTCGGATAAAAAAACAGTGAAAACCCCATGTCGACCTTATGACCAGTCGACCTTCCTCATGTCGACCTTTATGCAAATTCGACCTTAAGTCATGTCGACCTTGGCCCATGTCGACCTTAAATCAGGTCGACCTTCCTGCCAGTCGACCTAGTGGGGTCGACCTAATGACTGTAGACCTAAGTTCATTCTGATAGATGTACCGATTCCCTTGCAGCTAACGACTCTTCTATTTCCCGCTGCAACCGCCTGCGCAGGGTCCTACAGGCCTACATCCCACAAGAGTTGCGTACAGAGGACAGAGTGCGTGTCACCTCGTGGGATGGGACAGACTGGCCAGAGGAGGGCATGTATGACCGGGTAAGTGGCTGTCTGTCCGTAAAACACAATAGAGCTCAGCACAAAAACCTACTTTTTATGACTGTCTATTTATCAGGACGGTGAAGTCAGACCGTGCCTAGTGCTTTGCAGCTAACCCCTCGGTGCGCAGGTATACTACCACGCACTCCACCGTAGAACACAATAAGCAACGAAGATAAAAGATAAATATATTAAAATCCACAACCCTTCTAAACCTCCTTTAAATGAGGCTGCCTGTGGAAGTGACCAATCAGTGATCAGTGTTGGTCAGGATTAGCTGTTAGCTAATTGGGAATCGGTACATCTATCAGAATGAACTTAGGTCTACAGTCATTAGGTCGACTGGCAGGAAGGTCAACCTGATTTAAGGTCGACATGGGCCAAGGTTGACATAACTTAAGGTCAAATTTGCATAAAGGTCGACATGAGGAAGGTCGACTGGTCATAAGGTCGACATGGGGTTTTCACTGTTTTTTTGATCCGAATGTCGACACAGTCGACATGGACACAGTTGGCAATGAGAATCGGACCCTCGCATCGCTCGCAATGCTTCGGGCACGGTGACCTTATGACCAGTCGACCTTCCTCATGTCGACCTTTATGCAAATTCGACCTTAAGTCATGTCGACCTTGGCCCATGTCGACCTTAAGTCAGGTCGACCTTCCTGCCAGTCGACCTAGTGGGGTCGACCTAATGACTGTAGACCTAAGTTCATTCGAATAGATGACCGCTTCCCAACCCACAACAGAGAGAGCCGGCACCGGGAAGGGTGATCCCTGGGCAGGACAAGGGCCTGTGCAGTGCTGTGAGCTGCTGACCTGTAAGGAGCGGGGGCTGCGCAGCTGTGTGACCAGGAATGGCGCCAGGAGAGCCAGGCTCCTCCAAGTCCCCTACTGCTGCCACCTGCCAGAGGGAAGGGAACCGCGCTGCCAACCACAGGAGGAGCCCCAAACCCAGAGAGAACAGAATGATGTGTGCTGCCGAGGTGTCCTACATAGTGCCTGCCCGTGGAGGAGCCGAGAGGTTAAAGACTAGAACCTCGAGGAAGAAGGTGCTGAGGGGGTAAATTACCTGGGAGCACACCCAGCCGGAGGATTCTCCCGGGGTTGCTCCGAAGAAGTTAGAGGACGCAGCAAGTGGAGACCAAGGACTGCAGGCACCGCATAGGACACCCGCTCTCGAGAAAGGACACGCAAAGGACCCCTAGCTGGAGACCTGTAGAAGCCCCCTCAGTGGTGCGGAGCTGCCCCTAGAGTTGCCTGTCCGAAAGTGTGTTTTGAACACTAGGCAACATCAAGGACAAGAGCCGCGCAGAGGACAGGTGACAGCCCAGTGGAGGAGAGGACAGAGGAAGATCCCCAGCCTGATAGGAGCCGGAGGTGGAAGCAGAGGCCGACCCAAAACAGCACGACAGGCGGAGCAATGGACGACCCAGCACCTCCTGCTGCAGGAGCCGATGACACAGGACACAAGACAGAGATCCTCTGGGAGCAGCCACAGCCATTACACCGCAACTGCGGAGCGCAGCATCCCGGGCGTGCTGTGTAGCGAATCCAGAGGGACTTGTGATGCAGTGGCGGTGAGTACCCCCTGATCCCGGGTGCTTGTGGCCCTCCTTCCTGATATTTCCCCATATATTAATAGGTACGTGTGTCATATTGCAGGTTGTTTTATTAGTGATCTATCTAAAGTGCAAGAGTAATGCAGGTATTTCACAATTATATTATATATACACAATTACACGCTTTGGATGGGATGTTTTTGGCATTTTGGACTGGCTCCCATCGACCTATCGGGTTCTTCCTGAACTTACCCACCTCCTTTTGGTAGACTATGGTTTGATCTTGGTGTCTCACAATAATTGGGTCTTCCTAGTTTGTGGTATCTTATCCGCAGTAATGAAGGTGGGTATCCCTTATGTATTATTACATTGGCATACGTGTGGGAGGGTGACTATAGCAGGACTTAAACTTGAATGGAATTGAAGGTGTTAATATAAGCATGCAAAGGTCCTAATTTAAGTGAGTGATAAAACTCGCTGTGATTGATAACACATGTTGCGTATGATAAATAGTGCTCCAACCAATCCTCCCCAACCGCCATGTGTTCCGCCCCTGTCATTTGTTAATAAAATGACTGGTGGGGCGGATTGGCTGGTGTACCAATTATCATACGCAACAAGTGTTATCAGTCACGACGATTGTTATCACTCGTTGAAAAATGAGTAACTCTGTAGCGCTTTTAGAGGCTCCTACCCCTCGGCCAGTATGAAGAAGGGCTGAGTGTGCGTCCATGTTGCTTTTACTGCAACGTCACCAGGACCCGCTGAACGTGCAGGTCATTGGTTTTGTAGCCAAAATTGGACTGCATGTTCAGCCTATGGGGGTGGTCGATAACGATATTGTGTGTGGATTCAGTATTGAATCCCGGCGGTCGGGATCCCGGCGTTCAGAATCCCGACAGCCGAAATGCCGACAAGGGGGGGACGTGGATCGCCCCCCTTGCGGGCTCGCTGCGCTCGCCACGCAGCGGGCCCGGTGCCTCGCTACGCTCGGCACACTAATTTATTCTCCCTCCAGGGGTGTCGTGGACACCCCAGGAGGGAGAATGTGTCGGCTTTTCGGCGGTCGGGATTCCGGCGTCGGGATTCTGAACGCCGGGATCCCGACCGCCGGGATCGTAACTGCATCCCTTGTGTGTACACGAGCCCTTGTGAGCGATATTATTATTATTTTTTTAAATCCATGTGCATGGGATGTCACATTTATCTAGCACTGTCCATAAAGTGACAATATGCAGCTCATTGGTTGCTGAGGCCAACTTCTCTTTCGCATTACTGGCCAGATCTCCTCCTCTCTGCCAGTGGCGTAAGTTCGTCCCAGATGCCCGGAGGCAAGATGAATATTGGTGCCCCCCCCCCCCCCACACACACACACACAACGTTATTCAAAATATATATAGTCTGTTATGAAATATATATTATATACTGTATGTAAGAGAGGGAGAACACATATATATTTCAGAACTCAGCCACAGAAGTAATTTTGATGGCTTTCAATTAATGGATTTAAACTGGCAGTGGTGGAGAGGTGCCCCCTTGAGAGCAGGAGCCCGGGGGCAGATGACTCCATTGCCTCCCAGAGTTCTGCCTCTGCTCTCTGCATTCCACAGCATTGATCTTGATAACGATGTCCTCAAGCACGGCCGACAGAGGATGTTGCTGACTATGTTTGGGAGTGCGCATAGTCAGAGATGTAGGGGGTAATACACTCCTGATTGCAAGACTAAAAATGTGGAGGCCGGGCGATTAAGGAATGTCTGCGCATGCATATAGATCCTAGTGCTCAGGCCATCCACTGATGAAATACAGCGTCTTTTTTTTTTTTGCATATCAGTGGCCATAAGCAAGATGATTGACAGGAACCCAGTGTTTGGGGGTATCACCCGTCCGTTTTCTGAACGTGTCTGGGAAGGCATGTGACATCCCTTCTGGCCTCGATTGAAGCCACCGAGTAAGTTCTGGGCTTGGCACAGACTGCAGGGGTGCCGGACGGGTTCCCGACAGTCGGTATCCCGACAGTCATTTACCTGACGTCGGGATCCCGACAGTCATTTACCTGACGTCGGGATCCTGACTGTCAAAACACCGACAGCCGGGTGCCCGATGGCCACCCGCTATTTTCCCTCATGGGGGTCCACGACCCTCATAGAGGTAGAATAGAATAGGTGGCTCGCGTAGCGAGCCCGCAAGGGGCTTTTCTGCGCTCGCCATGCTGTCTGAGTACAGGCAGTCGGGATGCCAACGTCGGGCTAATGACTGTTGGGATCCCGACTGTCGCAGTCCCATACCACACCCGACTGCACACACACTGGGAAAATCATTCAGTGGTGAGTTAGGTGCAAAATGGATTTAGCTATTCGCAGGTAGAGTGGCCAATCCCGGGAACAGCGGGATCCCAGGATTTGGCCCCAACATTGGCCGGATTTCTAGATTGGGCTGTGCACCCACTAAAATGCTGCCCGGCTTCTCCCGTCCCTGGCTCTGCGCAACGGCATTTGTTATATTAAGTAAACCAATCCTGGGATTGAGCATTTTTCAATCCCATATCTCCGGATTCAAAAAGTGCCCAGGGATTGTCATCCCTAAACGGAAACCATTCGCAGGCTTGCACGGGGTGGGATTACACTCTGTCGCTATGGCGACTATATAACTAATAGCAGTATATCCATAAGGTGCTGCTAAATCTGACCGGAGCAATCAGGTCTGAATAACCCACATCGGGCGTAGCAACCCTTCTAATAACCGGATCAAATGGCCGAGTTGGTCGACCTGGGTTATTTGGTTGGGAGCTTTCACACCGCACCTCAAGCAGGGTCGCTCTAACATCAACCCAGCAATAATTCGGGTTTAAGGTGCGATGTGAAAGGGGTATGGTTTTGTTTGTTTTTGGTGTCAATGCCAGCTGGGTATCTGTATATAGCAGGGCTGGGCAATTGCGGTCCTCCAGATGTTGATGAACTACACATCCCAGCATGCCTTGCATCAGTTTCAGCATGGCCACATAGCAAAACTAATGCAAAGGATCCTGGGATGTGTAGTTCATCAACATCTGGAGGGCCGCAATTGCCCAGCCCTGGTATATAGGGTAAGTGTTGATACCCATGGTTGGCACTGTCCTGGGTTACACTCATAACAGACATATAAGAGAGTCCATATCCAGCCGCACGCGCAGTCTCTATCCCTGTGCAAAGTGGGGATTCGGGATGATTTGCGATTCCATCGTAGACTCTGATGTTCTGTGCACTGTGTCTCGGACTAATCTGAGGGCAAGGAATCACAGTGAGAGCTCTGCAGTAAGTCATTAGCCCCTATTAATGTCATCGTTTCATTCATAGATGGAAACTGTACCTGCTAGAATAGTTTCCTAACCAGAAGCCGCATAACTGCGATACTTAGACATTGGAGAATACTTCCATCTAGATTATCTGATTTACTGAGAATGGAGAACGGAATGGAGGAGAAGAATCACATCGCTAATAAGCTATTGAATATAACCTTGGAGATCATCTGCCTGCTGACTGGGGAGGTAAAGTCACAGTGACATCACTCTTTTCTCTATTACTGACACAGGGACCTGACTAGGGAGGTGAGTGGGTCTGGGTGCATCACAGTGACATCACTCTTATCTCTATTACTAACACAGGGACCTGACTGAGGAGATGAAGGGGTCTGGGAGCATCAAAGCGAACACGACCTGAGAGCGTCACAGCTAAAACGGACCTGACTGGGAAGGTGAAGGTTTCTGGGAGCATCACAGTGACATCGCTCTTATCTCTATTACTAACATAGGGACCTGACTGGGGAGGTGGAGCGTCTGGGAGCATCACAGTGACATCACTATTATCTCTATTACTAACACAAGGACCTGACTGGGGAGGTGGAGGGTCTGGGAGCATCACAGTGACATCACTATTATCTCTATTACTAACACAAGGACCTGACTGGGGAGGTGAGGGGGTCTGGGAGCGTCAGTGACATCACTCTTATCTCTATTACTGACACAGGGAACTGACTAGGGAGGTGAGTGGGTCTGGGAGCGTGACAGGGACCTGACTGGGGAGGTAAGGGATCTGGGAGTTTCATTGTGACATCACTCTTATCTCTATTACTGACACAGGGACCTGACTGGGGAGGTGAGGGGGACTGGGAGCGTCACATTGACATCACTCATCTCTATTGCTAACACGGACCTGACTGGGGAGGTGAGGGGGTCTGAGAGATAATAGTGATATCACTGTGACGCTCCCAGACCCCCTCACCTCCCCAGTCAGGTCCGTCTTAGCAATAGAGATGAGAGATGTCAATGTGACGCCCCCAGTCCCCCTCACCTCTCCAGTCAGGTCCCTGTGTCAGTAATAGAGATTAGAGTGATGTCACTTTGATGCTCCCAGACCCCCTCACCTCCCCAGTCAGGTCCCTGTGTCAGTAATAGAGATTAGAGTGATGTCACTTTGATGCTCCCAGACCCCTCACCTCCCCAGTCAGGTCCCTGTGTTAGTAATAGAAATAATAGGGATGTCACTGTGCCGCTCCATTACTAACACAGGGACCTGACTGGGGAGGTGAGGGGGTCTGGGAGCATCAAAGTGACATCACTCTAATCTCTATTACTGACACAGGGACCTGACTGGGGAGGTGAGGGGGACTGGGGGTGTCACATTGACATCACTCATCTCTATTGCTAACAAAGGGACCTTACTGGGGAGGTGAGGGGGTCTGGGAGCGTCACAGTGACATTACTCTTATCTCTATTACTAACACAGGGACCTGACTGAGGAGATGAAGGGGTCTGGGAGCATCAAAGCGAACACGACCTGAGAGCGTCACAGCTAACACGGACCTGACTGGGAAGGTGAAGGTTTCTGGGAGCATCACAGTGACATCGCTCTTATCTCTATTACTAACATAGGGACCTGACTGGGGAGGTGGAGGGTCTGGGAGCATCACAGTGACATCACTATTATCTCTATTACTAACACAAGGACCTGACTGGGGAGGTGAGGGGGTCTGGGAGCGACAGTGACATCACTCTTATCTCTATTACTGACACAGGGAACTGACTAGGGAGGTGAGTGGGTCTGGGAGCATGACAGGGACCTGACTGGGGAGGTGAGGGGGACTGGGAGCGTCACATTGACATCACTCATCTCTATTGCTAACACGGAGGTGAGGGGGTCTGAGAGATAATAGTGATATCACTGTGACGCTCCCAGACCCCCTCACCTCCCCAGTCAGGTCCGTCTTAGCAATAGAGATGAGTGATGTCAATGTGACGCCCCCAGTCCCCCTCACCTCCCCAGTCAGGTCCGTGTGTCAGTAATAGAGATTAGAGTGATGTCACTTTGATGCTCCCAGACCCCTCACCTCCCCAGTCAGGTCCCTGTGTTAGTAATAGAAATAATAGTGATGTCACTGTGCCGCTCCATTACTAACACAGGGACCTGACTGGGGAGGTGAGGGGGTCTGGGAGAATCAAAGTGACATCACTCTAATCTCTATTACTGACACAGGGACCTGACTGGGGAGGTGAGGAGGACTGGGGGTGTCACATTGGCATCACTCATCTCTATTGCTAAAAAAGGGACCTTACTGCGGAGGTGAGGTGGTCTGGGAGCATCAGTGACATCACTTTTATCTCTATTACTGACACAGGGACCTTACTGGGGATGTAAGGGGGTCTGGGAGTGTCATTGTGACATCACTGTTATCTCTATTACTGACACAGGGACCTGACTGGGGAGGTGAATGGGTCTGGGAGCATCAGTGACATCACTCTTATCTCTATTACTGACACAGGGACCTTACTGGGGAGGTAAGGGGGTCTGGGAGTGTCATTGTGACGTCACTCTTATCTCTATTACTGACACAGGGACCTGACTGGGGAGGTGAGGGGGACTGGGAGCGTCACAGTG
>NC_139225.1:77559779-77667279 GCF_055691185.1 Crinia signifera
GCATTTTTCCAAATAAATCCAGATCCAAAACCAAAACCCGCAAGAGTGGTTTTGCCAAAACCAATCCAGATCCAAAACACGAAGGGAGATCCAGATCCAAAACCCGAAAAAGTGGCCGCCGCACATCTCTAATACAAACCAGACTGTTCTTGAAGTACCACAGCAGACAGCGACACCCCAGACAGGAAGGAGGAACTACAAGGATTTTACAAGGAGTAGGGTGCTAGAATGAAAACGAATCCTTCATACATGATAATTAATAATCTAGCCAGAAGGATTTCTTTATTAACGTGGGAGAGCTGGGATTCACCCAGCTTAAGGTCATAAGTTCTTTGCCCGTTTCTTTGACGTGGGTGTAGTTAGTCTAGTTAGCAGGGTAGGGGTAAGATGTTTTAGGGATCCAGGTATGCCTGAGTTAGGGGGTAGGTTATACAGGGTAGGGGGTTATGGTGAAGGGTTGCTTTGGGTTTTATAGTTTTGTTTTATTAATTGAATCTACGCTTTATTTTATTTTAGTGAAGGTTGGGTGTATCTTCATATTCACAAAACTTGTTTTGTTATAGAACTACACTGCTTAAACTATATTGGCTGGATATGTGTACTCAAATATGACACTGATTCAATGCATACTCCTCATTATATGTGTAAAATTAAGCCCGGATGGCACCTTCTGGTGGTGAAATTGGCATAACTGATAATAGGAGTACTCTCTATACTCAAATTGTGATATACCCCCTTTAATATAATGTACAGTATACCCTCATACGTTTATTTACCCTTCCTGTTTCTTATTTTTCTTGGTTTTTGTGTTTTTGTTTTTTACAAAGCTCAATAAAAAATATTAAATAAAAAAAAGGTGTGTTTTGAGAGGTTCTCATCTCTTATTCTTGTTTGGGGGGGGGGGTGTTGGGGACAGAACCTGTTGATTCTGGCAGCGGCGGAGCTAGCAATGTCCTCCATCATCCTGCATATCCAGACAACGCAGGATGATTTAATAACCAGGGCTACCACCAAGATTTTTTGGCCCGGGGACTGATTTCCAGTCCGCCCCTTCCCCCCTGGGCACCGTGGAGTTGCCCATGGCGGATGAGCTGTTAGTGCGGGAGGTATATTTATTTGTACATACTGTATCTTGCAGTATCTCCCCCGACACACTTCACTCAGCAGTTCCCGAAACACAGCCTGGCTTCTTCAATGCAGGATGCCGGCGACCATTTAAAATGCAGCACCTGCTGTTGAGCCATTCAGAGCTCGTGTACCGGCAGCTGCTCTGATTGGCTAATGGTACATGAGCTCTGATTGGCTCAAAAGCCAGGGCAGCATTTTAATTGGCCACTGGCGTCATGCATTAAAGAAGCCTGTGCTTCGGGACCTGCTTAGTCCCGAGGACCGACGCAGCGCAGGCAGCACAGTGGAGAGTTGCAGTGGGCAAAATTAGCTGCACGGGCCCTTCCAGAGGCCGGGGCCCGGGACAGCTCTACCCTATCAGAGGTCCTGCTAATAGCTATGTATAAAAAATAATGATCTACAGCAGCAGTTCCCATACACTAGGGGGAGGTGTAGGGTTAGGCTGCAGGTGACATGGGTTATACACTAGGAGGAGGCGTAGGGTTAGGCTGCAGGTGACATGGGTTATACACTAGTAGGAGGCGTAGGGTTAGGCTGCAGATGACATGGGTAATACACTAGGGGGAGGTGTAGGGTTAGGCTGCAGGTGACATTGGTTATACACTAGGGGGAGGTGTAGGGTTAGGCTGGGTTTACACACTCCGGCTCCTGCCGGACGGTGAAATCCCGCACGGCCAGGGAGCCGTGCCGCACACACTAGTTTATCATGGAAGGGATGGTCACAGCACGGCAGCCGTCCCTTCCAGCGGCGGGATCCGGCTGCAACCGTGCGGCCGGGTCGTGGCCGTCCCGTGTGAATGGACACAATAGTGTCCAGTCACAACTAATGTGTGCGGCACGGCTCCCTGGCCGTGCGGGATTTCACCGTACGGCAGGAGCCGGAGTGTGTGAAACCAGCCTGAGGCTGCAGGTGACATGGGTTATACACTAGGGGGAGGTGTCGGGTTAGGCTGCAGGTGACATGGGTTATACAGTAGGTGGAGGTGTCGGGTTAGGCTGCATGTGACATGGGTTATACACTAGGTGGAGGTGTCGGGTTAGGCTGCAGATGACATGGGTTATACACTAGGTGGAGGTGTAGAGTTAGGCTGCAGGTGACATGGGTTATACACTAGGAAGAGGGGTAGGGTTAGGCTGCAGATGACATGGGTTATGCACTACTGGGAGGCGTAGGGTTAGGCTGCAGGTGACATGGGTTATGCACTAGGGGGAGGTGTAGGGTTAGGCTGCAGGTGTCAAGGGTTATACACTAGGAGGAGGCGTAGGGTTAGGCTGCAGGTGACATGGGTAATACACTAGGGGGAGGTGTAGGGTTAGGCTGCATGTGACATGGGTTATACACTAGGGGGAGGTGTAGGGTTAGGCTGCAGGTGACATGGGTTATACACTAGGAGGAGGCGTAGGGTTAGGCTGCAGGTGACATGGGTAATACACTAGGGGGAGGTGTAGGGTTATGCTGCAGGTGACATGGGTTATACACTAGGGGGAGGTGTAGGGTTAGGCTGCAGGTGACATGGGTTATGCACTAGCGGGAGGTGTAGGGTTAGGCTGCAGGTGACAAGGGTTATACACTAGGAGGAGGCGTAGGGTTAGGCTGCAGGTGACATTGGTAATACACTAGGGGGAGGTGTAGGGTTAGGCTGCAGGTGACAAGGGTTATACACTAGGGGGAGGTGTCGGGTTAGGCTGCAGGTGACATGGGTTATACACTAGGAGGAGGCGTAGGGTTAGGCTGCAGGTGACATGGGTAATACACTAGGGGGAGGTGTAGGGTTATGCTGCATGTGACATGGGTTATACACTAGGGGGAGGTGTAGGGTTAGGCTGCAGGTGACATGGGTTATGCACTAGCGGGAGGTGTAGGGTTAGGCTGCAGGTGACAAGGGTTATACACTAGGAGGAGGCATAGGGTTAGGCTGCCGGCCACTCTGCAAGATAGGCATCAGATCTCTAACAATATTGCTTGGATTGCATACTGGATGATGTTGAATGTGACCACGCATGGGTTTCATGCACATTGAGTGTACACACTGAGCGAGGTCGGCGATATGACCGTCCGATCCGCCTGATCAGATGACATATCGCTCTGTGTTCACCCAGTGTAAGTTTTATGTACAGCTCTGTTTTATGAAGAATAATCTGAAGTACACGGTGTTGCCTGTGTTTAACTCTTCTGTTTATTAAGTGATCAATGAGTTGGGTGTAACTGTCAACATTTAAAAAATAATAAACAGCTTAGCAGCTCTTCCAACACACCCATGAGGTGGCTGCGCAGTGTCGTTTTTTTTAATGGGGTGTCGCCGGTAGCCCTAATCCCCAGATCACAGAGAAGGAAAGTAGTGACTGCTTAGAGTCTTTTTAGCAGTAGTGTACAGTTGGCACATTACATCTTCAGAGACGTAGCAGGGCAGGCAGCAGGTACAGGATGTTTCTAGGGTGTTTTGTGCAGGTCGCCGTTAAATGATGAAATAGTATCCGGCTCCATTGGCACGTTATGATATGTTTTACCCCATTTAGGGCCAACAAATTGTATGTTGTCAAATAGGATTTGGTCGGTGGCAGGAATTGGCTCTTTCAAAGCTTCACTGTAGGAAACAGGAATTGTATCTAGATTGTTGAAGCGTTTGTGCGGTTGGACAACTGGGGATGCAGCTTTTCCAGTTTCTATTCTTTTCCAGTTAACTGAAGAAAAGAAGGGGTGTTTTCGCACATTGCCATTTACCCCGAGCCGGAGGGTGGGCGTTTTGCACAGGAGTTCAGATATAAAGTCCTTTGCTACGAGATCAGTAAGCCCTTGATATGATGGTTCTTGGTA
The DNA here is from genome assembly GCF_055691185.1 of Crinia signifera. NCBI lineage: Eukaryota > Metazoa > Chordata > Amphibia > Anura > Myobatrachidae > Crinia > Crinia signifera. The sequence continues at coordinate 77,563,723 of NC_139225.1, forward strand.
AAGGACCCTTATATTTATCGCTTCACTATTGCATCCAGGAAAAGGGTTGGACTTTAGGATGAGGGCATACAGCATAACACCAAGGGCAAACCAGTCTACACCTGCATCGTATGACTGGTGTGTTAACAGTTCTGGAGCCATGTAGCCAGGTGTTCCAACTGTGGCATTGCTTGTTCCACATGCATTCACTAGGGACAGACCAAAGTCAGTGATTTTTACATGTCCGTCCGTGGTCAGCAAAACGTTGTCCAGTTTCAGGTCTCGGTGTATTATTCCGCTGGAATGCAAGAACTGCAAACCACAGACCAGTTCTGCCGCTATAAATGTTGTTGTGACTGGGTTCAGCGGTGAGTTCTCTTTCTTAAAATCAAACAGGTCCCCGCCGTCAGCCAGTTCCATCACATAGTATAGATAGCTGTTTGTGTGGAAGGCGGCATATCCGTGGGTCAGAAAAGGACTCTTATGTGCCAACTGTAGTACCCGATGCTCGGCAAAAATGTTCTCCTCTGCCAACAGCTTTGAGTCCCAAATGAGTTGTCTCTTCTTTAAGATCTTAACTGCCACTTTGTCCTTACGAACGGCATCTGTGGCGAGCATCACTTTGCCAAAACTTCCCTCTCCAAGTAGTGAGTGAAAAGTTAATGCTTCCACTGTTAAGGGAGCAGTGCCGCTGTCTCGTTGTCCTCTGCCAATTGCTGTTAGAAATTGATTTTTTTTCTTTTTAAGAAAACCAGCAAATCTACGCCCGCGTCTATGTTTGGCTCCTTTGGGTGATTTATCTCTGGTTATCTCTCGCTCCGGCAGATTTGTTTGGCCTGCCCAATGGCTGCATCCTTCACCTGTATCTTCAGCAATGGGCACGATTTTCCGGTCTCTCACTTGCCAAAATCTGGGACAATTGCTACATAATTTTAAGAACTGATCTCGTTTTTCTTTAAGAAACCCTGCCATTCTCTCAAAACCTCTCTCTATACCTGCAAGAACTGCGTTTTGTTTCCGTTCTTTCTAGAGATGAGCGGGTCCGGATTCCCGAGATCCGACAGATTCGAATATCGGGGATCCGGGCCAGATCCGAGCCGGCTCGGGAGTTCCCTCCTGAATTCCGGACCAATAACGAGGCCGAACGTCATCATCGCGCTGTCGGATTTTCGCGGGATCTTATAAAAGACGCACGCGCGCCCGCCATCTTCACTCCAATCTTGGAGAGGGAAGAGGGTGGTTGGGAAGCTCCGTGCTGTGCTCTGTGCCATGTGCTCCGTGACCTGACCTGTGCCCTCACTGCCCTGTGCTGTGCTCCGTGCTGTGCTCCGTGACCTGCCCTCACTGCCCTGTGTTGTAGACTTGAGAGTCAGTGACTGTTTATAGGAATGAGCCCTGTAGTGTGATTTAACTAACTAGGTGCTGCAGTGCTCACACGCAGGGGCTGCAGTGTCCACTGTCCAGGGGCTGTCCTGTGGCCCGTGCCCTGTTGTGATTTATTTAGCCCTAAGCCCTGTGTTGTGATTTATTTAGCAATGAACCCTGTGTTTTTTGTGATTTAACTAACTAACTCAGTGCTGCAGTGCTCACACGTATGGGCTGCAGTGCTGCTGAGTAGTACACTGTGTACAGGGGCTGCAGTAATACAAGGGGCTGTGTCCAGTGTGACGGCCTATATCTTATCCATTGTCCAGTGTCACGAGTCACTCACGACATATATCCTGTGTCCTGTCCTGTGTGACGACTGATGACATATCCTGTGTCCAGTGTGACGACATATATCCTGTGTCCAGTGTGACGACATATATCCTGTGTCCAGTGTGACGACATATATCCTGTGTCCAGCGTGACATATATCCATTGTCCAGTGTGACGACATATATCCTGTGTCCACTGTGACAACATATATCCAGTGTCCAGTTTGACGACATATATCCTGTGTCCAATGTGACGACATATATCCTGTGTCCTGTGTGACGACATATATCCTGTGTCCTGTGTGACGACATATATCCTGTGTCCAGTGTGACGACATATATCCTGTGTCCTGTGTGACGACATATATCCTGTGTCCAGCGTGACATATATCCATTGTCCAGTGTGACGACCTATATCCATTGTCCAGTGTGACGACATATATCCAGTGGCCAGTGTGACGACAATATATCCAGTGTCCAGTGTCACAAGTCACAACATATATCCTGTGTCCAGTGTGACATGTAATGTGTGCCGGCATATATACTGTGTCCAGCGTGACATATATCCATTGTCCAGAGTGACGACATATATCCTGTGTCCACTGTGACGACATATATCCAGTGTGACGACATATATCCTGTGTCCAGTGTGACGACATATATCCTGTGTCCAGTGTGAGGACATATATCCAGTCTCCAGTGTGACGACATATATCCTGTGTCCAGTGGGACGACATATATCCTGTGTCCAGTGGGACGACATATATCCTGTGTCCAGTGTGACATCAAACCATTGTGTGACGGCATATATCCTGTGTCCAGCGTGACATATATCCATTGTCCAGTGTGACGACATATACCCTGTGTCCAGTGTGACGACATATATCCAGTGTCCAGTGTGATATATCCTGTGTCCAGTGTGACGACATATATCCTGTGTCCAGTGTGATGACATATATCCAGTGTCCAGTGTGACATATATCCTGTGTCCAGTGTGACGACATATATCCAGTGTCCAGTGTGACATATATCCATTGTCCAGTGTGACTACATATATCGAGTGTCCAGTGTGACATGTAACCATTGTGTGACGGCATATATCCTGTGTCCAGCGTGACATATATCCATTGTCCAGTGTGACGACATATATCCTGTGTCCAGTGTGACGACATATATCCAGTGTTCAGTGTGACATATATCCTGTGTCCAGTGTGACTACATATATCCAGTGTCCAGTGTGACATGTAACCATTGTGTGACGGCATATATCCTGTGTCCAGCGTGACATATATCCATTGTCCAGTGTGACGACATATATCCTGTGTCCAGTGTGACGACATATATCCAGTGTCCAGTGTGACATCTAACCATTGTGTGACGGCATATATCCTGTGTCCAGCGTGACATATATCCATTGTCCAGTGTGACGACATATACCCTGTGTCCAGTGTGACGACATATATCCAGTGTCCAGTGTGATATATCCTGTGTCCAGTGTGACGACATATATCCAGTGTCCAGTGTGATGACATATATCCAGTGTCCAGTGTGACATACATCCTGTGTCCAGTGTGACGGCATATATCCTGTGTCCAGCGTGACATATATCCATTGTCCAGTGTGACGACATATCCTGTGTCCAGTGTGACGACATATATCCAGTGTTCAGTGTGACATATATCCTGTGTCCAGTGTGACTACATATATCCAGTGTCCAGTGTGACATGTAACCATTGTGTGACGGCATATATCCTGTGTCCAGCGTGACATATATCCAGTGTCCAGTGTGACATATATCCATTGTCCAGTGTGACTACATATATCGAGTGTCCAGTGTGACATGTAACCATTGTGTGACGGCATATATCCTGTGTCCAGCGTGACATATATCCATTGTCCAGTGTGACGACATATCCTGTGTCCAGTGTGACGACATATATCCAGTGTTCAGTGTGACATATATCCTGTGTCCAGTGTGACTACATATATCCAGTGTCCAGTGTGACATGTAACCATTGTGTGACGGCATATATCCTGTGTCCAGCGTGACATATATCCATTGTCCAGTGTGACGACATATATCCTGTGTCCAGTGTGACGACATATATCCAGTGTCCAGTGTGACGACATATATCCTGTGTCCAGTGTGATGACATATATCCTGTGTCCCGTGTGATGACATATATCCTGTGTCCAGTGTGATGACATATATCCAGTGTCCAGTGTGACATGTAACCATTGTGTGACGGCATATATCCTGTGTCCAGCGTGACATATATCCAGTGTCCAGTGTGACGACATATGGCCTGTGTCCAGTGTGATGACATATATCCAGTGTCCAGTGTGACATATCCTGTGTCCAGTGTGACGACATATATCCTGTGTCCAGTGTGACGACATTTATCCAGTGTCCAGTGTGACGACATATGTCCAGTGTGACATATATCCATTGTCCAGTGTGACTACATATATCCATTGTCCAGTGTGACGACATATATCCAGTGTCCAGTGTGACGACATATATCCAGTGTCCAGTGTGACGACATATATCCAGTGTCCAGTGTGACATGTAACCATTGTGTGACGGCATATATCCAGTGTCCAGCGTGACATATATTCATTGTCCAGTGTGACGACATATATCCTGTGTCCAGTGTGACATGTAACTATTATGTGACGGCATATATCCTGTGCCCAGTGTGACATATCCTGTGTCCAGTGTGACAACATATATCCTGTGTCCAGTGTGACGACATTTATCCAGTGTCCAGTGTGACGACATATATCCAGTGTCCAGTGTGACATATATCCATTGTCCAGTGTGACTACATATATCCATTGTCCAGTGTGACGACATATATCCAGTGTCCGGTGTGACGTCATATATCCAGTGTCCAGTGTGACGACATATATCCAGTGTCCAGTGTGACGACATATATCCAGTGTCCAGTGTGACAACATATATCCAGTGTCCAGTGTGACATGTAACCATTGTGTGACGGCATATATCCAGTGTCCAGCGTGACATATATCCATTGTCCAGTGTGACGACATATATCCTGTGTCCAGTGTGACATGTAACTATTATGTGACGGCATATATCCTATGCCCAGCGCTGCATATATCCATTGTCCAGTGTGACGACATATATCAGGGTTGCCGACCCTTCCGGAATTTCCGGGAGTCTCCCGAAAATCGGGTCCCCCTCCCGGCCCCCCGGAAGGGTGGGCAACCCTCCCGGATTCAGGGGGGACCCCTGCTGACCCCCGGATCGCGGCATTAAAATGCCGCAATCCTCGGGTCTCAGAGGAGGGGGCGGAGCTAAAACGGCACAGTCGTGTCATTTTAGCCCCGCCCCCTCCACGGAGATCCGTGAATTAGCTGCTTTAACAGCATGGGCGGGGCTTAGTGATGTCACCCGCAAGCCCCGCCCCCTGAGTGGCTGCTGAATCTCTCCTCTCCGGGCTTCTTAAAGTTGGCAACCCTGACATATATCCTGTGTCCAGTGTGACGACTTATATCCAGTGTCCAGTGTGACGACATACTGTATATCCTGTGTCCAGTGTGACGACATATATCCAGTGTCCAGTGTGACATGTAACCATTGTGTGACGGCATATATCCAGTGTCCAGCGTGACATATATCCATTGTCCAGTGTGACGACATATACCCTGTGTCAAGTGTGACGACATATATCCAGTGTCCAGTGTGACATATCCTGTGTCCAGTGAGACAACATATATCCTGTGTCCAGTGTGATGACATATATCCAGTGTCCAGTGTGACATATATCCTGTGTCCAGTGTGACGACATATATCCAGTGTCCAGTGTGACATATATCCATTGTCCAGTGTGACTACATATATCCAGTGTCCAGTGTGACATGTAACCATTGTGTGACGGCATATATCCTGTGTCCAGCGTGACATATATCCATTGTCCAGTGTGACGACATATATCCTGTGTCCAGTGTGATGACAGATATCCTGTGTCCAGTGTGACGACATATATCCAGTGTCCAGTGTGACATGTAACCATTGTGTGACGGCATATATCCTGTGTCCAGCGTGACATATATCCATTGTCCAGTGTGACGACATATGGCCTGTGTCCAGTGTGATGACATATATCCAGTGTCCAGTGTGACATATCCTGTGTCCATTGTGACGACATATATCCTGTGTCCAGTGTGACGACATATATCCAGTGTCCAGTGTGACATATATCCTGTGTCCAGTGTGTCGACATATATCCAGTGTCCAGTGTGTCGACATATATCCAGTGTCCAGTGTGACATATATCCATTGACCAGTGTGACTACATATATCCAGTGTCCAGTGTGACATGTAACCATTGTGTGACGGCATATATCCTGTGTCCAGTGTGACATCTATCCATTGTCCAGTGTGATGACATATATCCTGTGTCCAGTGTGACGACATATATCCAGTGTCCAGTGTGACGACATATATCCTGTGTCCAGTGTGACATGTAACCATTGTGTGACGGCATATATCCTGTGTCCAGCGTGACATCTATCCATTGTCCAGTGTGATGACATATATCCTGTGTCCAGTGTGACGACATATATCCAGTGTCCAGTGTGACATATATCCTGTGTCCAGTGTGACGACATATATCCTGTGTCCAGTGTGACGACATATATCCAGTGTCCAGTGTGACATGCAGCGGTGTAGCTAGTTGTCATGGTGCCCGGAGCAAGGGCATATTTCGCGCCCCCCCCCCCCCCCAGTAATAAATTGGGGGCGTGGCTAACATGTGTTGGCATGTTACATTTGAAAAGAAAAAACTTAAAAACACTGTAACGTAATCTGCTGCGCTATATAAGACACTGTAACAGAATCTGCTGCGCTATATAAGACGCTGTAACAGAATCTGCTGCGCTATATAAGACGCTGTAACGGAATCTGCTGCGCTATATAAGACGCTGTAACGGAATCTGCTGCGCTATATAAGACGCTGTAACGGAATCTGCTGCGCTATATAAGACGCTGTAATGGAACATGCTGCACTATATAAGGTGCTGTAACGTAATCTGCTGCACTATATAAGACGCTGTAACAGAATCTGCTGCGCTATATAAGACGCTGTAACGGAATCTGCTGCGCTATATAAGACGCTGTAACAGAATCTGCTGCGCTATATAAGACGCTGTAACGGAATCTGCTGTGCTATATAAGACGCTGTAATGGAACATGCTGTGCTATATAAGACGCTGTAATGGAACATGCTGCACTATATAAGGTGCTGTAACGTAATCTGCTGCGCTATATAAGACACTGTAACGTAATCTGCTGTGCTATACAAGACACTAACGGAATCTGCTGCGCTATATAAGGTGCTGTAACTGAATCTGCTGCGCTATATAAGACGCTGTAACGGAATCTGCTGTGCTATGTAAGACACTGTAACTGAATCCGCTGCGCTATATAAGATGCTGTAAATAAATATATATATACACATAAAGATATATACAGCAGGGCGTCAGAAAAAGCCAGAGAGATTCACTCTCCCCCCCACCCTTTCCCTCCCCCAGGCCCCACCGATCCCCCAAACCCCAAGTTTATAATACCAAGTTTAGAACATCGTTAATTAGCTGTATTAAAAAAAAAATCCACCTTCACCTTGATCCTTAGATAAATGATTGCAGCAGGTCCAGGGCGGCACGGGCAGCAGCAGAAAACTTTCTCCTCCTCCAGGCTACAGCCAGCGCTTTGGATGTTCTGATGACGCTGCTGTAGCCAGGGAGGAGGGTAGCATGGGCAGGTGACTCTGGGAGGAGTCTGGAGTTCTGGAATCTGCTCTCTGCGTCCCGAGCAGCAGCAACTTAGAGTGTGAGCAGTGAGTAAGACGCCCGGCCTCACCGTCCGTGATCTTTGGACCGGGTGAGCAGGGCAGGAGGCAGGCGCCGGTCAGGGCAGCCGCCGGCGCACGCTGCCCGCTAGTACTATTATTAGTATTATCTAGTGCACAGATCATTTGCGGAGGGGGGGGCGGGCCGTCGGCGCCATTCGACCAATCGGCACCCGGAGCGTGAGCTCCAGTGGCTCCACCCTCCCTATGCCTCTGGTGACATGTAACCATTGTGTGATGGCATATATCCAGTGTCCAGCGTGACATATATCCATTGTCCAGTGTGACGACATATATCCTGTGTCCAGTGTGATGACATATATCCATTGTCCATTGTCAGTAGCGCAAGCAGGGGGGGGGGGGTTTCTGAGTACCCATAACCCCCCCCCCCAGGAGTCTAAGGACCCTATGCTGAAAGCTGAGGGTCCCCTCTTTCCATCGGTATAAGAATTTTAAAAATCGGCCCTTGGGAACCGGAGATATCTGACTTCAAAGCAGTGGTCCCCATCCAAGCCTATTAATTGCTCTTCCCAGTCAGATATTTCAGGTTCTGTCTGACTTAGAGTTTTTTTTTAGGGTATATTACAAAAGCTGGGGCTTCCCCCCCCCCCCCCCCTTTGATGGACACTAGAAGCTTGTCTCTACTGTTCCCAAAATCAGAGATATCAGCCTTCCAGCAGCTGATTACTGCTCCAGCTCCACACACCTGGTATGTAGTTTTATATCCTCGTTGGCAAATTGCTCTGCCTCCTGAACTCTGACCCCGGTAGTCCCCAATACCATTTGGTAGGTGGGATTCTCTAGTTTTTAATTCCATTAAAATCTAAGAAATCTATTTCCAGGAACTGGAGATATCTGCAGTCAAGCAAGCTGTCCTCCCACCAGAAAATTATGAATAATATGCCCACTCCACTATACACCGCTCCTCTGAGGTGGCAATCTATTGAGATTGGAGACGAAATGGATATTTCGACTAGAAGCCACGAAACCGAAAGGACTGAATGAGAGGCTACCATTGGAGACTCTGCTCTAAGTTTGCAAGAGAGGTCTAGGACCAAGGACATCACTTCGGTGACCCCATCACCAACACACTAGATGTAGTGTAGCATTCATCATAAATAGAATGAAAATTGGTAGGACCCACACCAGCACTGACCGTGACCTAATTAATTAATTATTTGTTGCATCCTAGCAATTATATAGAAGTTTCATCAGTAATATCACCATGTTCAAGCTAAAAGAAGATATGCGTATTTAGCGCATCAGTACTGGCACACTTACTAACAGGCGTCTTTACCTGGTTTTTTAATCAGATCCGTTTTAAATTTCCAAATGTATGCACATATCAATAGCACTAACACTTTATTAATACTGTACCAGAAACAGCAGGCATAGGTTCCCTTACATGATAGAATTATTTTTATTTTTATTAGATGTACCACACAATATTTATAATGTTTTTCACGTTTTTTCTTGGAACCATATGCCCATACTGTAATATGCCAGTTATGCACAGCAAATGTTTTTGCAGGTATTATATGTATACAGTTTAATCTGCACGCATGTTAATGTCTTTTTTCACCCTGTGCACCCGTTCCTAGGTTCCCCGCCAGCTGAGACGCATCATAGATTAGTCATGCAGGGAGATCTCCTTGGAGACCAAGACGCTTGCGGGTCACGCATAGCGCCTGAGCATTTTCCCCCACCTAAACTTCCGGCTACCGCCAACTTCCGTTTTCCGGAACAAGCAGCGTGAGCAGCAGGCGGGAACCTACACGGGGCACCGGCGGGAAGACATCCTACTTAAGGTAAGATTTCACTATGTCACTTTGTCTTACCCACACGCTTTGATAAAGGAGCGAGAGCTCCGAAACGTCAGCAGCAGCATGTATCTTTGAATACACTTCTTCTATTTAAACAAGACCTCAGAGTGCCATTGTCTTCATTCCCTGTATATATATATATATATATATATATTTTTTTTTTTATTATTATTTATATACATTTGGTCTATCTATAATACTTTAACTGACCCGACATATACTGGGTCACCTAAGTGTCCATCTCTGTGCTTTGCTCCGCCCCTCTGGAAACCCCCTTCTGAAAATCCTGCGTTTGCCACTGCTCGGAGTGATGTGCACGGGGCCGCACATCGCATTGGACCTGCTGTTAAATGCATGCAATTTGCCCACTTTTTATGTGATTGGTCACTGCAGTCCCATAAAAAGTGTCCAAATTGCATGCATATCTCCTAGCATAGGGACAGCTTTTATCTTCTCACCCTGTTACGTATATATATATATTTATTACTATAGCACATGGATATTCTGCAGTTGGATTTATAACTATATTGACATTATTGTATTCCTTTCTGTCTATTGGCAAGTGCTTTGATCACACAGCTTCTGCACAGGGATTTGCAGCGTGATAATAATTATAGTATCGCTAACTGTAGTGGTTCCCACATTTTTGTATCACGGTGTCCTAGTTTTTCTGAATTTTTTTCCTATTGAAAAAAGTATGCCAGCTATCCACATCCATCTGATTATCCCCAGACCCCACACCCTAAACCCTGGTCTCCGTCTGGTAGAGAATTGGATAGGTAGGCTATACAGAGCGGCAGGTAATGATGACTGAGTGCACAATGCCCTATGTCTGGTTGATTGTTTTATTATGAGATATACAGATGGGGTCATTCTCTTTGTTGCCTCCAGACCGCCATCTGCAGGTTTCTGGGGGAATGGGGACAGGAGGTGCACGCGCCCCATTCTGGTGGACGACGCATGGCAGTAGTCGCGCTGGGAGCTGCTCTGATGAGAGTTTCTCCATTTGTAACATGGGGGTGACATATAGCAATTTAGGGGTGCCAAATTGAGATTATATCTTGCCACCTCCAACATACAGAACTGTCACCCATGATGTCATCCTTACATTCCGTTATTTGGTGAGAAACAGGCTCTGTTTGTCCACAAATGTCATGGGCTGTAATGCTAACCACTACACTAGGGGTGGGCAATAACTGTCCCTCTAGCTGTTGTAGAACTACACATCCCAGCATGCCTGGCTACAGTATTTTTAAAGTATTGCAGGGCATGCTGGGATGTGTAGTTTTGAAGCAGCTGGAGGTCCGTTTATTTCCCAACCATGTTTTCATTCAGCTTTGTTCCTGTTGTAATGCCCACTCAGATGAGTCCCAGTAGTGAGCAGTCCATGCTGTCCCAGTAGTGAGGGCTGAGATAATGTCAGTGTTGTGCACTGGGATATATCACAGGGCCTTCCATTGGAAACCCAAAATATACGCACAACAATAAAAGATGAAAAAGAGATTGCAAATAATTAAGATAATAAAAATATAAGATTAAAATCTTTTAATATTGTATTGTATTATAAGTAATGCTGGATTCCATTAATAATGTAACTGTATTGCCTATATTTATTGAAAATGTTTGTATGGTTTGTATATTATATGTTAAGGTGGGTTTTGTATTGAATGAATCATCCCCATTTTCTGTATGTTTGGGTAAATCCTTGATAAACCTGAGATCAATAAGTACATCTGAATACCGATTGGCTGTGGCATCTGTTAAATATGGATGACCCCAACTATCATCTGAGGAAACCGCTATAGCCTTAACAGCAGAGAAAAGTTGGGGTCTACACACTATAACCTATCCTTGCCCATTGCTACTTGCATATGAACTGAACGCCCTCCCTCTGATTAGACAGCTACATTTCCATAGAGACAGCTTGGACCGGCATGGCTGCTACTTCATTGCAGCCCTGGCTCTCTGCTAACCTTATCCCTACTCCTCCTCTTCATCAAGCGGGTTTGGATCTGACAGCACTAGAAGTGTGTATCTGCCCCCTGCTAGCAGTGTTTTGGTCTTAACAGCGTGCAGGTGGACGCTGATGTTACCTGAGCCCTGCAATGGCTCCCTGCCAGTGGTGATCATGTCACCTTCCGGCGTGTGGGTCTATCATTGCTGTTATCAGAGTCCTGCATCAGCTCCCTGTCACCAGTTGTATCCATACTTGTCCTCACTGTGCAGGTCTGGTGCTGATGCTCCCGGCACAATGCCTGCTGTCCCTATGCAGCGCAAAAGGTTGGCATCTAATTCACTTATCTATTTCCAGTGGTTCTATTGAGCCTTGAGTCCTGTTGGAGAAAGTGCGCTATATAAATTAAACTTGCTTCTTATTGCTTCTTAAAACAACCAGTTCATCATAAGTCAGTGTATCCAGCCCCTTGAATTCCAATTGGAATTTGCTATATAGTCAACAATGTCACCTAAGGCTGGACCTCTACTACCGTTTATGCCTTGACCAATATCCATGTCGTTGGAAGAAAATCATCTTGCACTACATTAAACACCTGTTCACTGGGCATAGCGCTCATCTATGGACATTAAATTATAATTGGTCGGTTGATGGTGATTGTGCATTGCCTATTTGGATTGTTGATAGACAATATTAATTTATAAGTCAGTTGAATATCTTTATGTCTATATATGCAAATATTACAAAATATATATTCTCCTTATTTGTGTCTACATAAATTCATTTCCAGATTACATTTTGGAGCTGCATAATTTAAATTAGAATTTAATGAGCTCAGAGTGTTTTAAAGAATTATGAATTATTCTTTTGCACCTGATAATTATTGCTTTCTATAATAACAAGGCAGGGGCGTAACTAGTACTTTGTGCGCCCCATAGCAATATTATGAAATGGCCCCCACCATTGTCACTACAAATTCTCTTCTGGGGGGGACAGAAGAGAGACTATAGGAGGCAGAGTTCAATTTTAATCTCGTTTTTCTTTAAGAAACCCTGCCATTCTCTCAAAACCTCTCTCTATACCTGCAAGAACTGCGTTTTGTTTCCGTTCTTTCTAGAGATGAGCGGGTCCGGATTCCCGAGATCCGACAGATTCGAATATTGGGGATCCAGGCCAGATCCGAGCCGGCTCGGGAGTTCCCTCCTGAATTCCGGACCAATAACGAGGCCGAACGTCATCATCGCGCTGTCGGATTCTCGCGGGATCTTATAAAAGACGCACGCGCGCCCGCCATCTTCACTCCAATCTTGGAGAGGGAAGAGGGTGGTTGGGAAGCTCCGTGCTGTGCTCTGTGCCATGTGCTCCGTGACCTGACCTGTGCCCTCACTGCCCTGTGCTGTGCTCCGTGCTGTGCTCCGTGACCTGCCCTCACTGCCCTGTGTTGTAGACTTGAGAGTCAGTGACTGTTTATAGGAATGAGCCCTGTAGTGTGATTTAACTAACTAGGTGCTGCAGTGCTCACACGCAGGGGCTGCAGTGTCCACTGTCCAGGGGCTGTCCTGTGGCCCGTGCCCTGTTGTGATTTATTTAGCCCTAAGCCCTGTGTTGTGATTTATTTAGCAATGAACCCTGTGTTTTTTGTGATTTAACTAACTAACTCAGTGCTGCAGTGCTCACACGTATGGGCTGCAGTGCTGCTGAGTAGTACACTGTGTACAGGGGCTGCAGTAATACAAGGGGCTGTGTCCAGTGTGACGGCCTATATCTTATCCATTGTCCAGTGTCACGAGTCACTCACGACATATATCCTGTGTCCTGTCCTGTGTGACGACTGATGACATATCCTGTGTCCAGTGTGACGACATATATCCTGTGTACAGTGTGACGACATATATCCTGTGTCCAGCGTGACATATATCCATTGTCCAGTGTGACGACATATATCCTGTGTCCACTGTGACAACATATATCCAGTGTCCAGTTTGACGACATATATCCTGTGTCCAATGTGACGACATATATCCTGTGTCCTGTGTGACGACATATATCCTGTGTCCAGTGTGACGACATATATCCTGTGTCCTGTGTGACGACATATATCCTGTGTCCAGCGTGACATATATCCATTGTCCAGTGTGACGACATATATCCATTGTCCAGTGTGACGACATATATCCAGTGGCCAGTGTGACGACAATATATCCAGTGTCCAGTGTCACAAGTCACAACATATATCCTGTGTCCAGTGTGACATGTAATGTGTGCCGGCATATATACTGTGTCCAGCGTGACATATATCCATTGTCCAGTGTGACGACATATATCCTGTGTCCACTGTGACGACATATATCCAGTGTGACGACATATATCCTGTGTCCAGTGTGACGACATATATCCTGTGTCCAGTGTGACGACATATATCCTGTGTCCAGTGTGACGACATATATCCTGTGTCCAGTGGGACGACATATATCCTGTGTCCAGTGGGACGACATATATCCTGTGTCCAGTGTGACATCAAACCATTGTGTGACGGCATATATCCTGTGTCCAGCGTGACATATATCCATTGTCCAGTGTGACGACATATACCCTGTGTCCAGTGTGACGACATATATCCAGTGTCCAGTGTGATATATCCTGTGTCCAGTGTGACGACATATATCCTGTGTCCAGTGTGATGACATATATCCAGTGTCCAGTGTGACATATATCCTGTGTCCAGTGTGACGACATATATCCAGTGTCCAGTGTGACATATATCCATTGTCCAGTGTGACTACATATATCGAGTGTCCAGTGTGACATGTAACCATTGTGTGACGGCATATATCCTGTGTCCAGCGTGACATATATCCATTGTCCAGTGTGACGACATATATCCTGTGTCCAGTGTGACGACATATATCCAGTGTTCAGTGTGACATATATCCTGTGTCCAGTGTGACTACATATATCCAGTGTCCAGTGTGACATGTAACCATTGTGTGACGGCATATATCCTGTGTCCAGCGTGACATATATCCATTGTCCAGTGTGACGACATATATCCTGTGTCCAGTGTGACGACATATATCCAGTGTCCAGTGTGACATCTAACCATTGTGTGACGGCATATATCCTGTGTCCAGCGTGACATATATCCATTGTCCAGTGTGACGACATATACCCTGTGTCCAGTGTGACGACATATATCCAGTGTCCAGTGTGATATATCCTGTGTCCAGTGTGACGACATATATCCAGTGTCCAGTGTGACATACATCCTGTGTCCAGTGTGACGACATATATCCAGTGTCCAGTGTGACATATATCCATTGTCCAGTGTGACTACATATATCGAGTGTCCAGTGTGACATGTAACCATTGTGTGACGGCATATATCCTGTGTCCAGCGTGACATATATCCATTGTCCAGTGTGACGACATATCCTGTGTCCAGTGTGACGACATATATCCAGTGTTCAGTGTGACATATATCCTGTGTCCAGTGTGACTACATATATCCAGTGTCCAGTGTGACATGTAACCATTGTGTGACGGCATATATCCTGTGTCCAGCGTGACATATATCCATTGTCCAGTGTGACGACATATATCCTGTGTCCAGTGTGACGACATATATCCAGTGTCCAGTGTGACGACATATATCCAGTGTCCAGTGTGATGACATATATCCTGTGTCCCGTGTGATGACATATATCCTGTGTCCAGTGTGATGACATATATCCAGTGTCCAGTGTGACATGTAACCATTGTGTGACGGCATATATCCTGTGTCCAGCGTGACATATATCCATTGTCCAGTGTGACGACATATGGCCTGTGTCCAGTGTGATGACATATATCCAGTGTCCAGTGTGACATATCCTGTGTCCAGTGTGACATATCCTGTGTCCAGTGTGACGACATATATCCTGTGTCCAGTGTGACGACATTTATCCAGTGTCCAGTGTGACGACATATGTCCAGTGTGACATATATCCATTGTCCAGTGTGACTACATATATCCATTGTCCAGTGTGACGACATATATCCAGTGTCCAGTGTGACGACATATATCCAGTGTCCAGTGTGACGACATATATCCAGTGTCCAGTGTGACATGTAACCATTGTGTGACGGCATATATCCAGTGTCCAGCGTGACATATATTCATTGTCCAGTGTGACGACATATATCCTGTGTCCAGTGTGACATGTAACTATTATGTGACGGCATATATCCTGTGCCCAGTGTGACATATCCTGTGTCCAGTGTGACAACATATATCCTGTGTCCAGTGTGACGACATTTATCCAGTGTCCAGTGTGACGACATATATCCAGTGTCCAGTGTGACATATATCCATTGTCCAGTGTGACTACATATATCCATTGTCCAGTGTGACGACATATATCCAGTGTCCGGTGTGACGTCATATATCCAGTGTCCAGTGTGACGACATATATCCAGTGTCCAGTGTGACGACATATATCCAGTGTCCAGTGTGACAACATATATCCAGTGTCCAGTGTGACATGTAACCATTGTGTGACGGCATATATCCTATGCCCAGCGCTGCATATATCCATTGTCCAGTGTGACGACATATATCAGGGTTGCCGACCCTTCCGGAATTTCCGTGAGTCTCCCGAAAATCGGGTCCCCCTCCCGGCCCCCCGGAAGGGTGGGCAACCCTCCCGGATTCAGGGGGGACCCCTGCTGACCCCCGGATCGCGGCATTAAAATGCCGCAATCCTCGGGTCTCAGAGGAGGGGGCGGAGCTAAAACGGCACAGTCGTGTCATTTTAGCCCCGCCCCCTCCACGGAGATCCGTGAATTAGCTGCTTTAACAGCATGGGCGGGGCTTAGTGATGTCACCCGCAAGCCCCGCCCCCTGAGTGGCTGCTGAATCTCTCCTCTCCGGGCTTCTTAAAGTTGGCAACCCTGACATATATCCTGTGTCCAGTGTGACGACTTATATCCAGTGTCCAGTGTGACGACATACTGTATATCCTGTGTCCAGTGTGACGACATATATCCAGTGTCCAGTGTGACATGTAACCATTGTGTGACGGCATATATCCAGTGTCCAGCGTGACATATATCCATTGTCCAGTGTGACGACATATACCCTGTGTCAAGTGTGACGACATATATCCAGTGTCCAGTGTGACATATCCTGTGTCCAGTGAGACAACATATATCCTGTGTCCAGTGTGATGACATATATCCAGTGTCCAGTGTGACATATATCCTGTGTCCAGTGTGACGACATATATCCAGTGTCCAGTGTGACATATATCCATTGTCCAGTGTGACTACATATATCCAGTGTTCAGTGTGACATATATCCATTGTCCAGTGTGACTACATATATCCAGTGTTCAGTGTGACATATATCCATTGTCCAGTGTGACTACATATATCCAGTGTCCAGTGTGACATGTAACCATTGTGTGACGGCATATATCCTGTGTCCAGCGTGACATATATCCATTGTCCAGTGTGACGACATATGGCCTGTGTCCAGTGTGATGACATATATCCAGTGTCCAGTGTGACATATCCTGTGTCCATTGTGACGACATATATCCTGTGTCCATTGTGACGACATATATCCTGTGTCCAGTGTGACGACATATATCCAGTGTCCAGTGTGACATATATCCATTGTCCAGTGTGACGACATATATCCTGTGTCCAGTGTGATGACAGATATCCTGTGTCCAGTGTGACGACATATATCCAGTGTCCAGTGTGACATGTAACCATTGTGTGACGGCATATATCCTGTGTCCAGCGTGACATATATCCATTGTCCAGTGTGACGACATATGGCCTGTGTCCAGTGTGATGACATATATCCAGTGTCCAGTGTGACATATCCTGTGTCCATTGTGACGACATATATCCTGTGTCCATTGTGACGACATATATCCTGTGTCCAGTGTGACGACATATATCCAGTGTCCAGTGTGACATATATCCTGTGTCCAGTGTGTCGACATATATCCAGTGTCCAGTGTGACATATATCCATTGTCCAGTGTGACTACATATATCCAGTGTCCAGTGTGACATGTAACCATTGTGTGACGGCATATATCCTGTGTCCAGTGTGACATCTATCCATTGTCCAGTGTGATGACATATATCCTGTGTCCAGTGTGACGACATATATCCAGTGTCCAGTGTGACATATATCCTGTGTCCAGTGTGACGACATATATCCTGTGTCCAGTGTGACATGTAACCATTGTGTGACGGCATATATCCTGTGTCCAGCGTGACATCTATCCATTGTCCAGTGTGATGACATATATCCTGTGTCCAGTGTGACATATATCCTGTGTCCAGTGTGACGACATATATCCTGTGTCCAGTGTGACGACATATATCCAGTGTCCAGTGTGACATGCAGCGGTGTAGCTAGTTGTCATGGTGCCCGGAGCAAGGGCATATTTCGCGCCCCCCCCCCCCAGTAATAAATTGGGGGCGTGGCTAACATGTGTTGGCATGTTACATTTGAAAAGAAAAAACTTAAAAACACTGTAACGTAATCTGCTGCGCTATATAAGACACTGTAACAGAATCTGCTGCGCTATATAAGACGCTGTAACAGAATCTGCTGCGCTATATAAGACGCTGTAACGGAATCTGCTGCGCTATATAAGACGCTGTAACGGAATCTGCTGCGCTATATAAGACGCTGTAACGGAATCTGCTGCGCTATATAAGACGCTGTAATGGAACATGCTGCACTATATAAGGTGCTGTAACGTAATCTGCTGCACTATATAAGACGCTGTAACAGAATCTGCTGCGCTATATAAGACGCTGTAACGGAATCTGCTGCGCTATATAAGACGCTGTAACGGAATCTGCTGCGCTATATAAGACGCTGTAACAGAATCTGCTGCGCTATATAAGACGCTGTAACGGAATCTGCTGTGCTATATAAGACGCTGTAATGGAACATGCTGCACTATATAAGGTGCTGTAACGTAATCTGCTGCGCTATATAAGACACTGTAACGTAATCTGCTGTGCTATACAAGACACTAACGGAATCTGCTGCGCTATATAAGGTGCTGTAACTGAATCTGCTGCGCTATATAAGACGCTGTAACGGAATCTGCTGTGCTATGTAAGACACTGTAACTGAATCCGCTGCGCTATATAAGATGCTGTAAATAAAAATATATATACACATAAAGATATATACAGCAGGGCGTCAGAAAAAGCCAGAGAGATTCACTCTCCCCCCCACCCTTTCCCTCCCCCAGGCCCCACCGATCCCCCAAACCCCAAGTTTATAATACCAAGTTTAGAACATCGTTAATTAGCTGTATTAAAAAAAAAATCCACCTTCACCTTGATCCTTAGATAAATGATTGCAGCAGGTCCAGGGCGGCACGGGCAGCAGCAGAAAACTTTCTCCTCCTCCAGGCTACAGCCAGCGCTTTGGATGTTCTGATGACGCTGCTGTAGCCAGGGAGGAGGGTAGCATGGGCAGGTGACTCTGGGAGGAGTCTGGAGTTCTGGAATCTGCTCTCTGCGTCCCGAGCAGCAGCAACTTAGAGTGTGAGCAGTGAGTAAGACGCCCGGCCTCACCGTCCGTGATCTTTGGACCGGGTGAGCAGGGCAGGAGGCAGGCGCCGGTCAGGGCAGCCGCCGGCGCACGCTGCCCGCTAGTACTATTATTAGTATTATCTAGTGCACAGATCATTTGCGGAGGGGGGGGCGGGCCGTCGGCGCCATTCGACCAATCGGCACCCGGAGCGTGAGCTCCAGTGGCTCCACCCTCCCTATGCCTCTGGTGACATGTAACCATTGTGTGATGGCATATATCCATTGTCCAGTGTGACGACATATATCCTGTGGCCAGTGTGATGACATATATCCATTGTCCATTGTCAGTAGCGCAAGCAGGGGGGGGGGGTTTCTGAGTACCCATAAACCCCCCCCCAGGAGTCTAAGGACCCTATGCTGAAAGCTGAGGGTCCCCTCTTTCCATCGGTATAAGAATTTTAAAAATTCGGTCCTTGGGAACCGGAGATATCTGACTTCAAAGCAGTGGTCCCCATCCAAGCCTATTAATTGCTCTTCCCAGTCAGATATTTCAGGTTCTGTCTGACTTAGAGTTTTTTTTAGGGTATATTACAAAAGCTGGGGCTCCCCCCCCCCCCCCCCTTTGATGGACACTAGAAGCTTGTCTCTACCGTTCCCAAAATCAGAGATATCAGCCTTCCAGCAGCTGATTACTGCTCCAGCTCCACACACCTGGTATGTAGTTTTATATCCTCGTTGGCAAATTGCTCTGCCTCCTGAACTCTGACCCCGGTAGTCCCCAATACCATTTGGTAGGTGGGATTCTCTAGTTTTTAATTCCATTAAAATCTAAGAAATCTATTTCCAGGAACTGGAGATATCTGCAGTCAAGCAAGCTGTCCTCCCACCAGAAAATTATGAATAATATGCCCACTCCACTATACACCGCTCCTCTGAGGTGGCAATCTATTGAGATTGGAGACGAAATGGATATTTCGACTAGAAGCCACGAAACCGAAAGGACTGAATGAGAGGCTACCATTGGAGACTCTGCTCTAAGTTTGCAAGAGAGGTCTAGGACCAAGGACATCACTTCGGTGACCCCATCACCAACACACTAGATGTAGTGTAGCATTCATCATAAATAGAATGAAAATTGGTAGGACCCACACCAGCACTGACCGTGACCTAATTAATTAATTATTTGTTGCATCCTAGCAATTATATAGAAGTTTCATCAGTAATATCACCATGTTCAAGCTAAAAGAAGATATGCGTATTTAGCGCATCAGTACTGGCACACTTACTAACAGGCGTCTTTACCTGGTTTTTTAATCAGATCCGTTTTAAATTTCCAAATGTATGCACATATCAATAGCACTAACACTTTATTAATACCAGAAACAGCAGGCATAGGTTCCCTTACATGATAGAATTATTTTTATTTTTATTAGATGTACCACACAATATTTATAATGTTTTTCACGTTTTTTCTTGGAACCATATGCCCATACTGTAATATGCCAGTTATGCACAGCAAATGTTTTTGCAGGTATTATATGTATACAGTTTAATCTGCACGCATGTTAATGTCTTTTTTCACCCTGTGCACCCGTTCCTAGGTTCCCCGCCAGCTGAGACGCATCATAGATTAGTCATGCAGGGAGATCTCCTTGGAGACCAAGACGCTTGCGGGTCACGCATAGCGCCTGAGCATTTTCCCCCACCTAAACTTCCGGCTACCGCCAACTTCCGTTTTCCGGAACAAGCAGCGTGAGCAGCAGGCGGGAACCTACACGGGGCACCGGCGGGAAGACATCCTACTTAAGGTAAGATTTCACTATGTCACTTTGTCTTACCCACACGCTTTGATAAAGGAGCGAGAGCTCCGAAACGTCAGCAGCAGCATGTATCTTTGAATACACTTCTTCTATTTAAACAAGACCTCAGAGTGCCATTGTCTTCATTCCCTGTATATATATATATATATATATATATTTTTTTTTTTATTATTATTTATATACATTTGGTCTATCTATAATACTTTAACTGACCCGACATATACTGGGTCACCTAAGTGTCCATCTCTGTGCTTTGCTCCGCCCCTCTGGAAACCCCCTTCTGAAAATCCTGCGTTTGCCACTGCTCGGAGTGATGTGCACGGGGCCGCACATCGCATTGGACCTGCTGTTAAATGCATGCAATTTGCCCACTTTTTATGTGATTGGTCACTGCAGTCCCATAAAAAGTGTCCAAATTGCATGCATATCTCCTAGCATAGGGACAGCTTTTATCTTCTCACCCTGTTACGTATATATATATATTTATTACTATAGCACATGGATATTCTGCAGTTGGATTTATAACTATATTGACATTATTGTATTCCTTTCTGTCTATTGGCAAGTGCTTTGATCACACAGCTTCTGCACAGGGATTTGCAGCGTGATAATAATTATAGTATCGCTAACTGTAGTGGTTCCCACATTTTTGTATCACGGTGTCCTAGTTTTTCTGAATTTTTTTCCTATTGAAAAAAGTATGCCAGCTATCCACATCCATCTGATTATCCCCAGACCCCACACCCTAAACCCTGGTCTCCGTCTGGTAGAGAATTGGATAGGTAGGCTATACAGAGCGGCAGGTAATGATGACTGAGTGCACAATGCCCTATGTCTGGTTGATTGTTTTATTATGAGATATACAGATGGGGTCATTCTCTTTGTTGCCTCCAGACCGCCATCTGCAGGTTTCTGGGGGAATGGGGACAGGAGGTGCACGCGCCCCATTCTGGTGGACGACGCATGGCAGTAGTCGCGCTGGGAGCTGCTCTGATGAGAGTTTCTCCATTTGTAACATGGGGGTGACATATAGCAATTTAGGGGTGCCAAATTGAGATTATATCTTGCCACCTCCAACATACAGAACTGTCACCCATGATGTCATCCTTACATTCCGTTATTTGGTGAGAAACAGGCTCTGTTTGTCCACAAATGTCATGGGCTGTAATGTTAACCACTACACTAGGGGTGGGCAATAACTGTCCCTCTAGCTGTTGTAGAACTACACATCCCAGCATGCCTGGCTACAGTATTTTTAAAGTATTGCAGGGCATGCTGGGATGTGTAGTTTTGAAGCAGCTGGAGGTCCGTTTATTTCCCAACCATGTTTTCATTCAGCTTTGTTCCTGTTGTAATGCCCACTCAGATGAGTCCCAGTAGTGAGCAGTCCATGCTGTCCCAGTAGTGAGGGCTGAGATAATGTCAGTGTTGTGCACTGGGATATATCACAGGGCCTTCCATTGGAAACCCAAAATATACGCACAACAATAAAAGATGAAAAAGAGATTGCAAATAATTAAGATAATAAAAATATAAGATTAAAATCTTTTAATATTGTATTGTATTATAAGTAATGCTGGATTCCATTAATAATGTAACTGTATTGCCTATATTTATTGAAAATGTTTGTATGGTTTGTATATTATATGTTAAGGTGGGTTTTGTATTGAATGAATCATCCCCATTTTCTGTATGTTTGGGTAAATCCTTGATAAACCTGAGATCAATAAGTACATCTGAATACCGATTGGCTGTGGCATCTGTTAAATATGGATGACCCCAACTATCATCTGAGGAAACCGCTATAGCCTTAACAGCAGAGAAAAGTTGGGGTCTACACACTATAACCTATCCTTGCCCATTGCTACTTGCATATGAACTGAACGCCCTCCCTCTGATTAGACAGCTACATTTCCATAGAGACAGCTTGGACCGGCATGGCTGCTACTTCATTGCAGCCCTGGCTCTCTGCTAACCTTATCCCTACTCCTCCTCTTCATCAAGCGGGTTTGGATCTGACAGCACTAGAAGTGTGTATCTGCCCCCTGCTAGCAGTGTTTTGGTCTTAACAGCGTGCAGGTGGACGCTGATGTTACCTGAGCCCTGCAATGGCTCCCTGCCAGTGGTGATCATGTCACCTTCCGGCGTGTGGGTCTATCATTGCTGTTATCAGAGTCCTGCATCAGCTCCCTGTCACCAGTTGTATCCATACTTGTCCTCACTGTGCAGGTCTGGTGCTGATGCTCCCGGCACAATGCCTGCTGTCCCTATGCAGCGCAAAAGGTTGGCATCTAATTCACTTATCTATTTCCAGTGGTTCTATTGAGCCTTGAGTCCTGTTGGAGAAAGTGCGCTATATAAATTAAACTTGCTTCTTATTGCTTCTTAAAACAACCAGTTCATCATAAGTCAGTGTATCCAGCCCCTTGAATTCCAATTGGAATTTGCTATATAGTCAACAATGTCACCTAAGGCTGGACCTCTACTACCGTTTATGCCTTGACCAATATCCATGTCGTTGGAAGAAAATCATCTTGCACTACATTAAACACCTGTTCACTGGGCATAGCGCTCATCTATGGACATTAAATTATAATTGGTCGGTTGATGGTGATTGTGCATTGCCTATTTGGATTGTTGATAGACAATATTAATTTATAAGTCAGTTGAATATCTTTATGTCTATATATGCAAATATTACAAAATATATATTCTCCTTATTTGTGTCTACATAAATTCATTTCCAGATTACATTTTGGAGCTGCATAATTTAAATTAGAATTTAATGAGCTCAGAGTGTTTTAAAGAATTATGAATTATTCTTTTGCACCTGATAATTATTGCTTTCTATAATAACAAGGCAGGGGCGTAACTAGTACTTTGTGCGCCCCATAGCAATATTATGAAATGGCCCCCACCATTGTCACTACAAATTCTCTTCTGGGGGGGACAGAAGAGAGACTATAGGAGGCAGAGTTCAATTTTAATCTCGTTTTTCTTTAAGAAACCCTGCCATTCTCTCAAAACCTCTCTCTATACCTGCAAGAACTGCGTTTTGTTTCCGTTCTTTCTAGAGATGAGCGGGTCCGGATTCCCGAGATCCAACAGATTCGAATATTGGGGATCCAGGCCAGATCCGAGCCGGCTCGGGAGTTCCCTCCTGAATTCCGGACCAATAACGAGGCCGAACGTCATCATCGCGCTGTCGGATTCTCGCGGGATCTTATAAAAGACGCACGCGCGCCCGCCATCTTCACTCCAATCTTGGAGAGGGAAGAGGGTGGTTGGGAAGCTCCGTGCTGTGCTCTGTGCCATGTGCTCCGTGACCTGACCTGTGCCCTCACTGCCCTGTGCTGTGCTCCGTGCTGTGCTCCGTGACCTGCCCTCACTGCCCTGTGTTGTAGACTTGAGAGTCAGTGACTGTTTATAGGAATGAGCCCTGTAGTGTGATTTAACTAACTAGGTGCTGCAGTGCTCACACGCAGGGGCTGCAGTGTCCACTGTCCAGGGGCTGTCCTGTGGCCCGTGCCCTGTTGTGATTTATTTAGCCCTAAGCCCTGTGTTGTGATTTATTTAGCAATGAACCCTGTGTTTTTTGTGATTTAACTAACTAACTCAGTGCTGCAGTGCTCACACGTATGGGCTGCAGTGCTGCTGAGTAGTACACTGTGTACAGGGGCTGCAGTAATACAAGGGGCTGTGTCCAGTGTGACGGCCTATATCTTATCCATTGTCCAGTGTCACGAGTCACTCACGACATATATCCTGTGTCCTGTCCTGTGTGACGACTGATGACATATCCTGTGTCCAGTGTGACGACATATATCCTGTGTACAGTGTGACGACATATATCCTGTGTCCAGCGTGACATATATCCATTGTCCAGTGTGACGACATATATCCTGTGTCCACTGTGACAACATATATCCAGTGTCCAGTTTGACGACATATATCCTGTGTCCAATGTGACGACATATATCCTGTGTCCTGTGTGACGACATATATCCTGTGTCCAGTGTGACGACATATATCCTGTGTCCTGTGTGACGACATATATCCTGTGTCCAGCGTGACATATATCCATTGTCCAGTGTGACGACATATATCCATTGTCCAGTGTGACGACATATATCCAGTGGCCAGTGTGACGACAATATATCCAGTGTCCAGTGTCACAAGTCACAACATATATCCTGTGTCCAGTGTGACATGTAATGTGTGCCGGCATATATACTGTGTCCAGCGTGACATATATCCATTGTCCAGTGTGACGACATATATCCTGTGTCCACTGTGACGACATATATCCAGTGTGACGACATATATCCTGTGTCCAGTGTGACGACATATATCCTGTGTCCAGTGTGACGACATATATCCTGTGTCCAGTGTGACGACATATATCCTGTGTCCAGTGGGACGACATATATCCTGTGTCCAGTGGGACGACATATATCCTGTGTCCAGTGTGACATCAAACCATTGTGTGACGGCATATATCCTGTGTCCAGCGTGACATATATCCATTGTCCAGTGTGACGACATATACCCTGTGTCCAGTGTGACGACATATATCCAGTGTCCAGTGTGATATATCCTGTGTCCAGTGTGACGACATATATCCTGTGTCCAGTGTGATGACATATATCCAGTGTCCAGTGTGACATATATCCTGTGTCCAGTGTGACGACATATATCCAGTGTCCAGTGTGACATATATCCATTGTCCAGTGTGACTACATATATCGAGTGTCCAGTGTGACATGTAACCATTGTGTGACGGCATATATCCTGTGTCCAGCGTGACATATATCCATTGTCCAGTGTGACGACATATATCCTGTGTCCAGTGTTCAGTGTGACATATATCCTGTGTCCAGTGTGACTACATATATCCAGTGTCCAGTGTGACATGTAACCATTGTGTGACGGCATATATCCTGTGTCCAGCGTGACATATATCCATTGTCCAGTGTGACGACATATATCCTGTGTCCAGTGTGACGACATATATCCAGTGTCCAGTGTGACATCTAACCATTGTGTGACGGCATATATCCTGTGTCCAGCGTGACATATATCCATTGTCCAGTGTGACGACATATACCCTGTGTCCAGTGTGACGACATATATCCAGTGTCCAGTGTGATATATCCTGTGTCCAGTGTGACGATATATATCCAGTGTCCAGTGTGACATACATCCTGTGTCCAGTGTGACGACATATATCCAGTGTCCAGTGTGACATATATCCATTGTCCAGTGTGACTACATATATCGAGTGTCCAGTGTGACATGTAACCATTGTGTGACGGCATATATCCTGTGTCCAGCGTGACATATATCCATTGTCCAGTGTGACGACATATCCTGTGTCCAGTGTGACGACATATATCCAGTGTTCAGTGTGACATATATCCTGTGTCCAGTGTGACTACATATATCCAGTGTCCAGTGTGACCTGTAACCATTGTGTGACGGCATATATCCTGTGTCCAGCGTGACGACATATATCCAGTGTCCAGTGTGACGACATATATCCAGTGTCCAGTGTGATGACATATATCCTGTGTCCCGTGTGATGACATATATCCTGTGTCCAGTGTGATGACATATATCCAGTGTCCAGTGTGACATGTAACCATTGTGTGACGGCATATATCCTGTGTCCAGCGTGACATATATCCATTGTCCAGTGTGACGACATATGGCCTGTGTCCAGTGTGATGACATATATCCAGTGTCCAGTGTGACATATCCTGTGTCCAGTGTGACGACATATATCCTGTGTCCAGTGTGACGACATTTATCCAGTGTCCAGTGTGACGACATATGTCCAGTGTGACATATATCCATTGTCCAGTGTGACTACATATATCCATTGTCCAGTGTGACGACATATATCCAGTGTCCAGTGTGACGACATATATCCAGTGTCCAGTGTGACGACATATATCCAGTGTCCAGTGTGACATGTAACCATTGTGTGACGGCATATATCCAGTGTCCAGCGTGACATATATTCATTGTCCAGTGTGACGACATATATCCTGTGTCCAGTGTGACATGTAACTATTATGTGACGGCATATATCCTGTGCCCAGTGTGACATATCCTGTGTCCAGTGTGACAACATATATCCTGTGTCCAGTGTGACGACATTTATCCAGTGTCCAGTGTGACGACATATATCCAGTGTCCAGTGTGACATATATCCATTGTCCAGTGTGACTACATATATCCATTGTCCAGTGTGACGACATATATCCAGTGTCCGGTGTGACGTCATATATCCAGTGTCCAGTGTGACGACATATATCCAGTGTCCAGTGTGACGACATATATCCAGTGTCCAGTGTGACAACATATATCCAGTGTCCAGTGTGACATGTAACCATTGTGTGACGGCATATATCCTATGCCCAGCGCTGCATATATCCATTGTCCAGTGTGATGACATATATCAGGGTTGCCGACCCTTCCGGAATTTCCGGGAGTCTCCCGAAAATCGGGTCCCCCTCCCGGCCCCCCGGAAGGGTGGGCAACCCTCCCGGATTCAGGGGGGACCCCTGCTGACCCCCGGATCGCGGCATTAAAATGCCGCAATCCTCGGGTCTCAGAGGAGGGGGCGGAGCTAAAACGGCACAGTCGTGTCATTTTAGCCCCGCCCCCTCCACGGAGATCCGTGAATTAGCTGCTTTAACAGCATGGGCGGGGCTTAGTGATGTCACCCGCAAGCCCCGCCCCCTGAGTGGCTGCTGAATCTCTCCTCTCCGGGCTTCTTAAAGTTGGCAACCCTGACATATATCCTGTGTCCAGTGTGACGACTTATATCCAGTGTCCAGTGTGACGACATACTGTATATCCTGTGTCCAGTGTGACGACATATATCCAGTGTCCAGTGTGACATGTAACCATTGTGTGACGGCATATATCCAGTGTCCAGCGTGACATATATCCATTGTCCAGTGTGACGACATATACCCTGTGTCAAGTGTGACGACATATATCCAGTGTCCAGTGTGACATATCCTGTGTCCAGTGAGACAACATATATCCTGTGTCCAGTGTGATGACATATATCCAGTGTCCAGTGTGACATATATCCTGTGTCCAGTGTGACGACATATATCCAGTGTCCAGTGTGACATATATCCATTGTCCAGTGTGACTACATATATCCAGTGTCCAGTGTGACATGTAACCATTGTGTGACGGCATATATCCTGTGTCCAGCGTGACATATATCCATTGTCCAGTGTGACGACATATGGCCTGTGTCCAGTGTGATGACATATATCCAGTGTCCAGTGTGACATATCCTGTGTCCATTGTGACGACATATATCCTGTGTCCATTGTGACGACATATATCCTGTGTCCAGTGTGACGACATATATCCAGTGTCCAGTGTGACATATATCCATTGTCCAGTGTGACGACATATATCCTGTGTCCAGTGTGATGACAGATATCCTGTGTCCAGTGTGATGACATATATCCAGTGTCCAGTGTGACATGTAACCATTGTGTGACGGCATATATCCTGTGTCCAGCGTGACATATATCCATTGTCCAGTGTGACGACATATGGCCTGTGTCCAGTGTGATGACATATATCCAGTGTCCAGTGTGACATATCCTGTGTCCATTGTGACGACATATATCCTGTGTCCATTGTGACGACATATATCCTGTGTCCAGTGTGACGACATATATCCAGTGTCCAGTGTGACATATATCCTGTGTCCAGTGTGTCGACATATATCCAGTGTCCAGTGTGACATATATCCATTGTCCAGTGTGACTACATATATCCAGTGTCCAGTGTGACATGTAACCATTGTGTGACGGCATATATCCTGTGTCCAGTGTGACATCTATCCATTGTCCAGTGTGATGACATATATCCTGTGTCCAGTGTGACGACATATATCCAGTGTCCAGTGTGACATATATCCTGTGTCCAGTGTGACGACATATATCCTGTGTCCAGTGTGACATGTAACCATTGTGTGACGGCATATATCCTGTGTCCAGCGTGACATCTATCCATTGTCCAGTGTGATGACATATATCCTGTGTCCAGTGTGACATATATCCTGTGTCCAGTGTGACGACATATATCCTGTGTCCAGTGTGACGACATATATCCAGTGTCCAGTGTGACATGCAGCGGTGTAGCTAGTTGTCATGGTGCCCGGAGCAAGGGCATATTTCGCGCCCCCCCCCCCCAGTAATAAATTGGGGGCGTGGCTAACATGTGTTGGCATGTTACATTTGAAAAGAAAAAACTTAAAAACACTGTAACGTAATCTGCTGCGCTATATAAGACACTGTAACAGAATCTGCTGCGCTATATAAGACGCTGTAACAGAATCTGCTGCGCTATATAAGACGCTGTAACGGAATCTGCTGCGCTATATAAGACGCTGTAACGGAATCTGCTGCGCTATATAAGACGCTGTAACGGAATCTGCTGCGCTATATAAGACGCTGTAATGGAACATGCTGCACTATATAAGGTGCTGTAACGTAATCTGCTGCACTATATAAGACGCTGTAACAGAATCTGCTGCGCTATATAAGACGCTGTAACGGAATCTGCTGCGCTATATAAGACGCTGTAACGGAATCTGCTGCGCTATATAAGACGCTGTAACAGAATCTGCTGCGCTATATAAGACGCTGTAACGGAATCTGCTGTGCTATATAAGACGCTGTAATGGAACATGCTGCACTATATAAGGTGCTGTAACGTAATCTGCTGCGCTATATAAGACACTGTAACGTAATCTGCTGTGCTATACAAGACACTAACGGAATCTGCTGCGCTATATAAGGTGCTGTAACTGAATCTGCTGCGCTATATAAGACGCTGTAACGGAATCTGCTGTGCTATGTAAGACACTGTAACTGAATCCGCTGCGCTATATAAGATGCTGTAAATAAAAATATATATACACATAAAGATATATACAGCAGGGCGTCAGAAAAAGCCAGAGAGATTCACTCTCCCCCCCACCCTTTCCCTCCCCCAGGCCCCACAGATCCCCCAAACCCCAAGTTTATAATACCAAGTTTAGAACATCGTTAATTAGCTGTATTAAAAAAAAAATCCACCTTCACCTTGATCCTTAGATAAATGATTGCAGCAGGTCCAGGGCGGCACGGGCAGCAGCAGAAAACTTTCTCCTCCTCCAGGCTACAGCCAGCGCTTTGGATGTTCTGATGACGCTGCTGTAGCCAGGGAGGAGGGTAGCATGGGCAGGTGACTCTGGGAGGAGTCTGGAGTTCTGGAATCTGCTCTCTGCGTCCCGAGCAGCAGCAACTTAGAGTGTGAGCAGTGAGTAAGACGCCCGGCCTCACCGTCCGTGATCTTTGGACCGGGTGAGCAGGGCAGGCGCCGGTCAGGGCAGCCGCCGGCGCACGCTGCGCCGGCGGCTGCCCTGTCCAGTGTGACGACATATATCCTGTGTCCAGTGTGACATGTAACCATTGTGTGACGGCATATATCCTGTGTCCAGCGTGACATCTATCCATTGTCCAGTGTGATGACATATATCCTGTGTCCAGTGTGACATATATCCTGTGTCCAGTGTGACGACATATATCCTGTGTCCAGTGTGACGACATATATCCAGTGTCCAGTGTGACATGCAGCGGTGTAGCTAGTTGTCATGGTGCCCGGAGCAAGGGCATATTTCGCGCCCCCCCCCCCCAGTAATAAATTGGGGGCGTGGCTAACATGTGTTGGCATGTTACATTTGAAAAGAAAAAACTTAAAAACACTGTAACGTAATCTGCTGCGCTATATAAGACACTGTAACAGAATCTGCTGCGCTATATAAGACGCTGTAACAGACGCTGTAACAGAATCTGCTGCGCTATATAAGACGCTGTAACGGAATCTGCTGTGCTATATAAGACGCTGTAATGGAACATGCTGCACTATATAAGGTGCTGTAACGTAATCTGCTGCGCTATATAAGACACTGTAACGTAATCTGCTGTGCTATACAAGACACTAACGGAATCTGCTGCGCTATATAAGGTGCTGTAACTGAATCTGCTGCGCTATATAAGACGCTGTAACGGAATCTGCTGTGCTATGTAAGACACTGTAACTGAATCCGCTGCGCTATATAAGATGCTGTAAATAAATATATATATACACATAAAGATATATACAGCAGGGCGTCAGAAAAAGCCAGAGAGATTCACTCTCCCCCCCACCCTTTCCCTCCCCCAGGCCCCACCGATCCCCCAAACCCCAAGTTTATAATACCAAGTTTAGAACATCGTTAATTAGCTGTATTAAAAAAAAAATCCACCTTCACCTTGATCCTTAGATAAATGATTGCAGCAGGTCCAGGGCGGCACGGGCAGCAGCAGAAAACTTTCTCCTCCTCCAGGCTACAGCCAGCGCTTTGGATGTTCTGATGACGCTGCTGTAGCCAGGGAGGAGGGTAGCATGGGCAGGTGACTCTGGGAGGAGTCTGGAGTTCTGGAATCTGCTCTCTGCGTCCCGAGCAGCAGCAACTTAGAGTGTGAGCAGTGAGTAAGACGCCCGGCCTCACCGTCCGTGATCTTTGGACCGGGTGAGCAGGGCAGGAGGCAGGCGCCGGTCAGGGCAGCCGCCGGCGCACGCTGCCCGCTAGTACTATTATTAGTATTATCTAGTGCACAGATCATTTGCGGAGGGGGGGGCGGGCCGTCGGCGCCATTCGACCAATCGGCACCCGGAGCGTGAGCTCCAGTGGCTCCACCCTCTCTATGCCTCTGGTGACATGTAACCATTGTGTGATGGCATATATCCAGTGTCCAGCGTGACATATATCCATTGTCCAGTGTGACAACATATATCCTGTGGCCAGTGTGATGACATATATCCATTGTCCATTGTCAGTAGCGCAAGCAGGGGGGGGGTTTCTGAGTACCCATAAACCCCCCCCCCCAGGAGTCTAAGGACCCTATGCTGAAAGCTGAGGGTCCCCTCTTTCCATCGGTATAAGAATTTTAAAAATCGGCCCTTGGGAACCGGAGATATCTGACTTCAAAGCAGTGGTCCCCATCCAAGCCTATTAATTGCTCTTCCCAGTCAGATATTTCAGGTTCTGTCTGACTTAGAGTTTTTTTTAGGGTATATTACAAAAGCTGGGGCTTCCCCCCCCCCCCCCCCCCCTTTGATGGACACTAGAAGCTTGTCTCTACCGTTCCCAAAATCAGAGATATCAGCCTTCCAGCAGCTGATTACTGCTCCAGCTCCACACACCTGGTATGTAGTTTTATATCCTCGTTGGCAAATTGCTCTGCCTCCTGAACTCTGACCCCGGTAGTCCCCAATACCATTTGGTAGGTGGGATTCTCTAGTTTTTAATTCCATTAAAATCTAAGAAATCTATTTCCAGGAACTGGAGATATCTGCAGTCAAGCAAGCTGTCCTCCCACCAGAAAATTATGAATAATATGCCCACTCCACTATACACCGCTCCTCTGAGGTGGCAATCTATTGAGATTGGAGACGAAATGGATATTTCGACTAGAAGCCACGAAACCGAAAGGACTGAATGAGAGGCTACCATTGGAGACTCTGCTCTAAGTTTGCAAGAGAGGTCTAGGACCAAGGACATCACTTCGGTGACCCCATCACCAACACACTAGATGTAGTGTAGCATTCATCATAAATAGAATGAAAATTGGTAGGACCCACACCAGCACTGACCGTGACCTAATTAATTAATTATTTGTTGCATCCTAGCAATTATATAGAAGTTTCATCAGTAATATCACCATGTTCAAGCTAAAAGAAGATATGCGTATTTAGCGCATCAGTACTGGCACACTTACTAACAGGCGTCTTTACCTGGTTTTTTAATCAGATCCGTTTTAAATTTCCAAATGTATGCACATATCAATAGCACTAACACTTTATTAATACCAGAAACAGCAGGCATAGGTTCCCTTACATGATAGAATTATTTTTATTTTTATTAGATGTACCACACAATATTTATAATGTTTTTCACGTTTTTTCTTGGAACCATATGCCCATACTGTAATATGCCAGTTATGCACAGCAAATGTTTTTGCAGGTATTATATGTATACAGTTTAATCTGCACGCATGTTAATGTCTTTTTTCACCCTGTGCACCCGTTCCTAGGTTCCCCGCCAGCTGAGACGCATCATAGATTAGTCATGCAGGGAGATCTCCTTGGAGACCAAGACGCTTGCGGGTCACGCATAGCGCCTGAGCATTTTCCCCCACCTAAACTTCCGGCTACCGCCAACTTCCATTTTCCGGAACAAGCAGCGTGAGCAGCAGGCGGGAACCTACACGGGGCACCGGCGGGAAGACATCCTACTTAAGGTAAGATTTCACTATGTCACTTTGTCTTACCCACACGCTTTGATAAAGGAGCGAGAGCTCCGAAACGTCAGCAGCAGCATGTATCTTTGAATACACTTCTTCTATTTAAACAAGACCTCAGAGTGCCATTGTCTTCATTCCCTGTATATATATATATATATATATATATATATATATATATATATATATATATATTTTTTTTTTTATTATTATTTATATACATTTGGTCTATCTATAATACTTTAACTGACCCGACATATACTGGGTCACCTAAGTGTCCATCTCTGTGCTTTGCTCCGCCCCTCTGGAAACCCCCTTCTGAAAATCCTGCGTTTGCCACTGCTCGGAGTGATGTGCACGGGGCCGCACATCGCATTGGACCTGCTGTTAAATGCATGCAATTTGCCCACTTTTTATGTGATTGGTCACTGCAGTCCCATAAAAAGTGTCCAAATTGCATGCATATCTCCTAGCATAGGGACAGCTTTTATCTTCTCACCCTGTTACGTATATATATATATATTTATTACTATAGCACATGGATATTCTGCAGTTGGATTTATAACTATATTGACATTATTGTATTCCTTTCTGTCTATTGGCAAGTGCTTTGATCACACAGCTTCTGCACAGGGATTTGCAGCGTGATAATAATTATAGTATCGCTAACTGTAGTGGTTCCTACATTTTTGTATCACGGTGTCCTAGTTTTTCTGATTTTTTTTCCTATTGAAAAAAGTATGCCAGCTATCCACATCCATCTGATTATCCCCAGACCCCACACCCTACACCCTGGTCTCCGTCTGGTAGAGAATTGGATAGGTAGGCTATACAGAGCGGCAGGTAATGATGACTGAGTGCACAATGCCCTATGTCTGGTTGATTGTTTTATTATGAGATATACAGATGGGGTCATTCTCTTTGTTGCCTCCAGACCGCCATCTGCAGGTTTCTGGGGGAATGGGGACAGGAGGTGCACGCGCCCCATTCTGGTGGACGACGCATGGCAGTAGTCGCGCTGGGAGCTGCTCTGATGAGAGTTTCTCCATTTGTAACATGGGGGTGACATATAGCAATTTAGGGGTGCCAAATTGAGATTATATCTTGCCACCTCCAACATACAGAACTGTCACCCATGATGTCATCCTTACATTCCGTTATTTGGTGAGAAACAGGCTCTGTTTGTCCACAAATGTCATGGGCTGTAATGCTAACCACTACACTAGGGGTGGGCAATAACTGTCCCTCTAGCTGTTGTAGAACTACAAATCCCAGCATGCCTGGCTACAGTATTTTTAAAGTATTGCAGGGCATGCTGGGATGTGTAGTTTTGAAGCAGCTGGAGGTCCGTTTATTTCCCAACCATGTTTTCATTCAGCTTTGTTCCTGTTGTAATGCCCACTCAGATGAGTCCCAGTAGTGAGCAGTCCATGCTGTCCCAGTAGTGAGGGCTGAGATAATGTCAGTGTTGTGCACTGGGATATATCACAGGGCCTTCCATTGGAAACCCAAAATATACGCACAACAATAAAAGATGAAAAAGAGATTGCAAATAATTAAGATAATAAAAATATAAGATTAAAATCTTTTAATATTGTATTGTATTATAAGTAATGCTGGATTCCATTAATAATGTAACTGTATTGCCTATATTTATTGAAAATGTTTGTATGGTTTGTATATTATATGTTAAGGTGGGTTTTGTATTGAATGAATCATCCCCATTTTCTGTATGTTTGGGTAAATCCTTGATAAACCTGAGATCAATAAGTACATCTGAATACCGATTGGCTGTGGCATCTGTTAAATATGGATGACCCCAACTATCATCTGAGGAAACCGCTATAGCCTTAACAGCAGAGAAAAGTTGGGGTCTACACACTATAACCTATCCTTGCCCATTGCTACTTGCATATGAACTGAACGCCCTCCCTCTGATTAGACAGCTACATTTCCATAGAGACAGCTTGGACCGGCATGGCTGCTACTTCATTGCAGCCCTGGCTCTCTGCTAACCTTATCCCTACTCCTCCTCTTCATCAAGCGGGTTTGGATCTGACAGCACTAGAAGTGTGTATCTGCCCCCTGCTAGCAGTGTTTTGGTCTTAACAGCGTGCAGGTGGACGCTGATGTTACCTGAGCCCTGCAATGGCGCCCTGCCAGTGGTGATCATGTCACCTTCCGGCGTGTGGGTCTATCATTGCTGTTATCAGAGTCCTGCATCAGCTCCCTGTCACCAGTTGTATCCATACTTGTCCTCACTGTGCAGGTCTGGTACTGATGCTCCCGGCACAATGCCTGCTGTCCCTATGCAGCGCAAAAGGTTGGCATCTAATTCACTTATCTATTTCCAGTGGTTCTATTGAGCCTTGAGTCCTGTTGGAGAAAGTGCGCTATATAAATTAAACTTACTTCTTATTGCTTCTTAAAACAACCAGTTCATCATAAGTCAGTGTATCCAGCCCCTTGAATTCCAATTGGAATTTGCTATATAGTCAACAATGTCACCTAAGGCTGGACCTCTACTACCGTTTATGCCTTGACCAATATCCATGTCGTTGGAAGAAAATCATCTTGCACTACATTAAACACCTGTTCACTGGGCATAGCGCTCATCTATGGACATTAAATTATAATTGGTCGGTTGATGGTGATTGTGCATTGCCTATTTGGATTGTTGATAGACAATATTAATTTATAAGTCAGTTGAATATCTTTATGTCTATATATGCAAATATTACAAAATATATATTCTCCTTATTTGTGTCTACATAAATTCATTTCCAGATTACATTTTGGAGCTGCATAATTTAAATTAGAATTTAATGAGCTCAGAGTGTTTTAAAGAATTATGAATTATTCTTTTGCACCTGATAATTATTGCTTTCTATAATAACAAGGCAGGGGCGTAACTAGTACTTTGTGCGCCCCATAGCAATATTATGAAATGGCCCCCACCATTGTCACTACAAATTCTCTTCTGGGGGGGACAGAAGAGAGACTATATGAGGCAGAGTTCAATTTTAATTCAGCGCACTGCAAATAGCACTGGGTTGGAGCTTCTGAGGCTTTCCAATTGGAAGCGCTATTATGACGGAGAATGACAATATTCACTGAAGTAACAGCACTCTGAGACTAAAGTGTCTTATCGCACTGCTGTGTTCGCACCACACTAGGGCACAACACAGCATTGCCAAGATAGTTTTGTGGGATTTCTGCTTGCAAAACTCCTGGGGTGCACGCAGACTCCACTAGTCAGACTTAACAGTGCGCTGATAAATAATGCTGGGGAGCTTTATCACAGCACTGTTCACAGTGCGCTGAATTGAATGACCGCTGGGAAAGAACGGGGGCTTCATGGAAAAAAGGGGGAGCAAGAGAGACAGGGAGGTGTGCGAACAGGAGTGTGAGAACAAAATCATAGGGAGAGAGAGTGTGTTAGGGAGAGAAAGGGGGAGAGACCGTACCAGTTAGATAAGGTCAGCTAGAGAGGGAGGAAATAGAGAGGGGAAGTGTGGGGAGGAGAGAGATTAGTGGCAGAGAGAGAGATAAAGAGAGCCGAGACGGAGGAGGAATAAGAAAGAGGGGACAGAGGGGTAGGGTAGAGAATGAGGAGAGGGGTGAAGAGGGAGGTTTTTCGATCACATGCTCCTATTCTCCGTGCACCTGGTCACAGGCTCCCCCTCTCTCCAGCTCCTGATCACAGGCTTCTCCCCTCCGGGCACAAGCTCCTCTCTGAGGGCATTCAGACACATGACCCAATTCAGACCTGCTTGCTGGGCTGCGTGTG
Source organism: Crinia signifera (assembly GCF_055691185.1). Lineage (NCBI taxonomy): Eukaryota > Metazoa > Chordata > Amphibia > Anura > Myobatrachidae > Crinia > Crinia signifera. The sequence continues at coordinate 77,600,589 of NC_139225.1, forward strand.
TTTGGAAGCCAGTGAGCAGGTTGACACCGCACTGCTGAGTGCACGCCTACAGCCTTCCGTGCCCCTGTGCAGGTACACATCAGTTTGCTAGCACCTGCACAGAGGAGAAAGCATTCAGTGGTTACTTATCATCAAAGGATTTCTCCTCTCCCTGGCTCTCGTGGCATGACCCAGGAGCCTGCTGGGTTTGAAGCAAAATAGGGTCGGGCACCAATGTCATGCACCTGCCCTAAACAGACAAATGAACGTTCGTGCTAACCTGTCCAACGGTTTTATGGGCGCTCTCACCAGTTTTTGTGGGCATGCCCATGAGATGCCAGGTGACCACCCATGCACATCTCCTCCTGTCAATCAGAGCCTTGCCAAGTGAAACATTTCTGAAGACGCCCTCAGCCGGCCCTGCGCTTGTGAGTTACTGACATGTGCATGTGCAATGGAGCCACCTTAGGAATATGGGCTGAATTCAGACTTTTGTGTGCAGGTCTGAATCGGCCCCACAGGCTCCTCCTCTCTGGGCACCTGAGCACCTCTCCAGGCGCCATTAAGGCGCTGAGCACTTGGAGATAATATGAATTCTACTGTATGTCCTACCTTGCGAACTACTCCTGTATGATAAGAGAAAAAAGTCTTGTTGTTTTCTGGAGGTACATCCAAAATTAGAAATGATTGGTTTATCAAAATGTTAGGTACATACATTTTAATAGATTAAAACTAAAAAGTATCACTCACATCACAAAATAAACAGGATACCGTCCTGATTAGGAAGAAGGGAAAAAAATGTAAAGCAGAATTAATTTATTTATTTCCAGTTTCTTACATTGCGCAGCAGTTTCCGTTGCGCTTTACAATGGTAAAAGAAGGGTGATAGAGACTGCTGCAGTGAGGGGTGCGGGTCCCCCTGGGTGTTATCTGCTGAGGGGTGACATGTAGGAGCCGGCAATGTACTTACACTGGTCTCCAGTGGCAGCCTGTATTTATGGGACCCCGAAGTGATGAACCAGCTATAAAGCCACGCCCCTACTGGCATGTACATACCTTTTTGCCTGCACTCTTCTTTGTTTGTAGTACCCCCACACTATGGCCCTTATTCTGGTTCACTTGCAAAGGCAAATTCATTTTCAAATGGACAGAACAATGTGCACTGCAGGGGGGAGAGATGCAATTCTCTCTGCACATGTTACATCTGCCCCACCTGCAGTGCACATGGTTTTGTCCATTTGAGAAGGATTTTGCCTTTGCGAGTGAACCAGAACAAGAGCCTTCGTGTAACTATACCTGGTGGGCTGTGGTGGTGTAGTTTTAAAAGCAAGTCTTTAAAATAGTAGAGAGGTTAAATAAATAAAACCTATTAAAATTGTAATCGCTATTCGATCTCCATCTGTTGAAAATGTTCAGACAGTTGAAAAACACCTGGAATGGCGAAAAATTGAACAATCTAGCGACAATGCAGATGCTATATGTAAAAAGTTGGGTACTTGTGTATTTTGGCGGCGCCCATCGCATCGCATACCATAAGGCATGCGATGCGATGCGATATCGCGCAATATTGTACAATGGCATACAATTTTAAAATTGTATGCCATTGTATATGGCATACAATGCCATACCATGCGATGCGATTAAACATTGTATAAGCACCCTAATGGGTGCTTATAATGTTAAATGCACCCCCACGCCACCCCCCCACTATAAACGTGAACCCGAAGCGTGGCGAGCGCAGTGAGCCCGCGATTGGCGGCGGTACGCGTCCTCTGACCTTTTCATACCCCCACTATCCACGTCGGCGTGGAGATGAGAATAGAAAGTGTGGCGAGCGCAGCGAGCCACCGAGTCCGAAGCGTGGCGAGCGGACAGGGATACCTGTGAAGCCCGCAAGGGGACTCTGATACCTGTGAAGGTATCCGCGTCCCCTCGCAGGGCACGCTGCGCTCGCCACGCTTCGGGCTCGGTGGCTCGCTGCGCTCGCCACACTTCTATTCTCAACTCCACGCCGACGTGGATAGTGGGGGTATGAAAAGGTCAGAAGACGCGTACCGCCGCCGCTCGCCACGCTTCGGGTTCACGTTTATAGTGGGGAGGGGGGGTGGCGTCGGGGTGCATTTAACATTGTAAGCACCCATTAGGGTGCTTAAACAATCTTTCATATCATAGGGGCAAAAATCGCGTCGCATCGCATGCCATCGGGTGCATGGCATGCGATGCGATGAAAACATCGCGCGATGGAGATCGGGGGCGCCGCCAAAATACACAAGTACCAAAAGTTGTATTTGCATGGGGGAAAGACAGATGAAAATGGCCAAAATTGAATAGGTGTGTGCCGATATTATCGCCATACATTGAATATTCGGGTAAGGTTCTGGAAGTTAAGGTTATCGTTCCGATCTCTGCTCTAGTAGCATACCCGGGATGGTATTGATAATCCTGACATGCATTATCCCAATGGTTGTGATTCTGACAGATCCCAGTATTTTAATCCTAATCCCTGTACTTTTGGGATTCTCACTGTCTGGATGCTGCTGTCAGTATTCTGACCATCGGTATGGTGTCTGACTGTATATTAACTACATTTTGAATACCCCAATTTTCTGGTAAGATGACTGATATAATAACCTCTAGCCTTCATTCTGTGTTTTTTTGCACTGTGGAACCCTTGTGGCGCCATATGAATAAAGGAGGAGAACAATAACAATAATGATGATGATTATAATAAATATTCTTCATTGAATTCTAGTCTCTCCAGAACATGATTTATCTATTATTTTCTCTATGGAATTCTACTTGGGGGATACTTGCCTACTTTGGTGTCGCTTGGAGAGGAGAGACTGATCTCTGGGGGGGGGGGGGGGTGGAGCAGACGCTAATGTTAGTAAGCACCACACCCATTCCAGATAAATGCTGTGATTCGCAGCACTTCCGGGAGATGTCGGGGCTAATTCTCATCATTTTAGCCCCGCTTCCTCCCCAAACTGCCTCAAACGGCAGCTTCAAACTCCAGGGGTCAAAGAAAAATTGCAGGATACTTGCCAACCTTTCCGTGAGACAGGGAGGCAGATGCAAATTTCGGGAGCCTTGCGGCCATTATGGGAGCGTAGGCAAGTATGACTTGGGCACTGCATACAAGTAATGGCCTGGTGTAGTGTTTAGCTGTTCTCTTGTTCAATAGATTGGAAATTGTACATGCGTTTTATTTTAATTTTTTTAATGAAGTTAGTCAAGTAGCAGGAATCTGGCAAAGGTCAGAATTAATGTAACAAGATCCTACTTATGTTACAGTGAGCAGTCACTGAAATATTTGTTTCTATTGTTCCCTCACTATCCCTTTCCAACTGCATTGGTAAGAAGAAGTGAGTGCAATATTTTCTGGCGACCATATATACAGTATGTGTGTGGAGTGTTTTCATTCTGTATATTTTATGTTTATTATTTGTACAGTGAGTTTATAAATGTTTTTTATTTAATAAATATGAAAGGTCTGTATATTTTTGAGGTTTAAATTTCTATGCTCCTTGTCTGCCTCTAATGCTGTGTACACATGGTGAGATTTGACATGAGATTTTGACTATATAGTCAAAATCACATGCACATCCCATGCACATCGTATGCAGATCGCACAGGTTTTTTTACTTTGCGATCCCGAGGCGCGCTCCCGTGACAGCACAAATCGAATCCCAGATAAACAGGGCAGCAATGACTATATAGTGCAAATCTAATCTGATTGTATGAAGTGTATGTAAAAAAAATACAGCGATAGCAAAGATTGTATAGCACTCGAATCTTAAGTTGAAGAGCAAGGGAATCTCACCCACTGCTAATTCATTTGTATCTATATGAACAACCTATGACATTTCTCATTATAAACTGGTTATTAAGGCTTATTAGGTCTCTGTATTCTCAGATCAATTCTATTTTATATTTGGGCTTTTAATTCTCTACAGCTATTGTTATTTCCCAGGGAAACACTTTCCTTCAACAAGGGAATAATGTTGTATTGGGCATAATTTAATAGTTACCAAGTAGTTGCTATTTGTCTTTACTGTGGCAACCCTTTAACATATGGTAAATGGTTCTCCAGACATTGTATATGACTAACTTTATTATTATTACTAGCCAAATAAATAGCAGTGTGAAGTCGCCGACAACCTCTGTTATACTATTGCAGGGGTAGCCGACTCCAGTCCTCGAGAGCTACCAACAGTTCACGTTTTCCAGCTCATTTCGCAGGTACACAGGTGCACTCATTACTGCCTGACACATTTTAAAAGAGCCACAAGTGGAGTTAATTACTTCACTTGTGATTCTGTGAGGAGACATGGAAAACGTTAACTGTTGGTAGCTGGGCTGGAGTTAGCTATCCCTGTACTATTGGATGTAGCCACTAGGGATGCCAATCCCAGGGCATTTTTTCCATCCCGGGTTCCGGGATGGAAAAATGCTCAATCCCGGGATCCTGGGATTGGCATCCACACCAAAAATGCCATTATTTTCAATAAACCCACACCGGCCGACCCGCACATTTACTTACATTAGGCAGCGGGCGGGCAGCCAGGAGTGGGTTTGGAGGTGCACGGTGCAGGCGGAGGCAGACCGGCGGGCAGGCGGACGGGCAGAGAAGAGGCGGGCAGTGACTGGTGACGTGTGGCCTGCGCAGCGTGACTTCTACTGCCACACTACGCAGGCCACACGCCGGGGTCAGGCTACGGGAATAGCCGGGCAGCGTCTGAGCGAGTGCTCAGACACTGCCCGGCATTAGACTGCGCATTGAAATCTCTGACTTCTTTAGGCCAAATTCAGGGATCCCGCCGATCCCGTGATTGGCCACACTAGTAGCCACTGACCATATTGCTTGTGAAATACCGAGTAATCACTTCTCAGTGCACCAATGAGGACTACTGCATGTATCCAAAGGTGTATGATTCTCAGGGTAAAGAAACCCCAGAATGATCACACACCCTGCTGGAGACACATAGAAGTGTCTAAGTAGAATCCTATGGACGCTAGCAGTTTTAAGGAGGCCTGTTTCAGAGATGTATGCAAACCTGATTTTTTTCCCCTGCAGTTATTTTCATTTTAAGTTACACTGAGCATGTGTTGTAATATCTTGCAACAGTGGTCACCGAGAGGATATGGGTCATTATAGTAGAAGTAGCAGCAAAATCGCCATCATGTGACCATTTTGGTTGTCTGTCTAAAACTGCGTCTTCAGTCCAGTAGCAGCTGCAATGTCCCCTGTGTGTTACATTATGCGGCCATGCTGCGTGATTATAGGGCTGCCTACGTAGAATTTCGATAATCGCCTGATCTATTGCTACTGCAGCAGAATGCAACTACTATTACATACCACCTGCTGCATTACCAATACAGCGGTATCACTACTTCCAAGGATGTGGTAGTGATAGCAGCTCCAACTGCAAGTGAATCAGGCCTACTGTGCAGCAACTATGCTGACGGATGTCAGGGCAGAAACTAGGGTTTCCGGCGCCCGGGGCAAGGCAGTCATTTAGTGCCCCCCCTTCCCCTTGACGGGGGGGGACCAAATAACCGCCTTGCCCCTGGCGCCGGAGACCCCCTCCCTGCTGACAACATACATACCTATGTGCAGCCAGCGGGGTTCCGGGGACAGGCAGCGGGGTTCCGGGGACTGGTGTAGCCACTGTAGAGGCAGCTTGACTCCGTCCGTCTCCTACTAGCGCGGCGGCGGGAAGCGCTGATGACTTTGAAAAGAATTCTTCTGAATTCAGCCAATCAGCGTCCAGCAAGTCTTTTCAAAGTCATCAGCGCTTCCTGCCGCAGCGCTAGTAGGAGACGGACGGAGTCAAAGTAAGCTGCCGCTACAGCGGCTACACCAGTCCCCGGAACCCCGCTGCATGTCACTGAACCTCCGCTGGCTGTCCCCGGACCTGACAGCGTCCTCCCCCCCCCTCCAGCGCCCGGTGCGCGTGACCCCCCCAGCCCCCCCCCTCCCTAGTTACGGCCCTGCGGATGTGAACACTGAAATTAGATGGGAAGAATACATGAACGTACTGTAGTGCTTTTGATTTTGCCTTGCTAAACTTTAATAGGCCCAATGTTTTTCAAATGTGAAATGCAGGAATTTGGCATAACAGAGGGATTTAACCTTTGAACATAGTTGTGCAATCTTTCACTCTTTAAATGATTTTTTAACTACTAGTGACATTTGTAAGGAGAAATGGGGCAGCTCACAATAGCCGCCAATCAGTGGTCTGGATACTTAGAAACTAATGTTAGTAGAGCTTGTTGTGCCCAGCTTAGTGCTGTCTGTACGAACTACTATGAAATACTGTACTACCATAAAGCCAGAGAAGATGGAGATCTGTTTATTTGTCACAGTAATGTGATCTTTGATCTCAGTCTTGCAATGTATGTGGATTCAGGGAAAGGGGTAGATAAAATACGTCTGATCCGTCTTCAGCACCATGCCTGGTCCCAAGAATGCATTGCATGGGTGCGCCGGAACACCGGTGACTTCGTAGAATTTGATGGCAGATAGGAACCACTTGGCCCATCTAGTCTGCCCCTTTTTTAAACATGTTACCTCAAACTGTATTTGATCCTTATGTTTTTGTAAGGATATCAATATGTTTATCCCAAGCATGTTTACATTTTTCTACTGTATTTGCCTCTACCACTTCTGATGGGAGGCTATTCCACTTATCCACTACTCTTTCTGTGAAGTAATTTTTCTGCAAATTTCCCCTGTATCTTCCTCACTCTAGTTTCAGTGCATGTCCTCGTGTTCTTTTGCTCCTGTAAAGAATGTCTTCCACCGGTACCTTGTTAAAACCCTTGATATATTTCAAAGTTTCTATTATGTCCCCCCTTTCCCTTCTCTGCTCTAAACTATACGTATTAAGATTTTTTAGTCTTTCCTGGTATGTTTTTTTGATGTAGGCCATGCACCATTTTAGTTCTTTGTACAGTCTCTAATGTATTTATATCCTTCTGGAGATATGGCCTCCAGAATTGAACACCGTACTCTAGATGAGGTCGAACCAATGCCCTATACAGTGACATTATTACTTCTTTCATCTCCCGCGCAATGCATCCTTGGGACCATGGATTCCACTGAAAATAATTCAAGTGCCCGAAAAAAGGTGGTTTGGAAAAATAAAAAACCAATCCCGAAATATTCTGAAAACCTAAGTTTTCGGATAAGGGATCTACAGTTAAGGGACTTGCTTAGCAGTTTTATATGGTGCCTGCTCTAAGACATGGAAGTAGAGCTACTTTACCTAGAAGATGACACGATTCAGTGTAAAGCTGTGTACACACTGGACAACGTGTGTACCAAGCTTTGTGTTCCGTGACGAGACCCGGTGAGGTGCTGGCATTGGTAATTGCATACGCACTTGCAAATGCCGGCTGCGAAGAGTGACAGTCGGGGATCACACATCATCAACATTGTAGGTACACACGAGACCAGAGGTAGCCAACTCCAGTCCTCAAGAGCGACCAACAGTTACGGTTTTCCATGTCTCCTCCCAGAATCACAAGTGAAGTATTTACAGATGGAGCCGAGCTTGTCTTTGCAGGGGATGGCGACGCCAGCCGCTATCTGTATCTGCGAAAGGGGACGCGTGCGCACGAGATGCGCGCGCGTCCCCTTCCGACGGCGCTTCCCCCGGGTCCCCGCCGGCTTGTCGACGGTCAGCCGGGGTCCCCACCGCCTCCCCGCACCCCCCCTAACCCTGTCCGTCTCCCTGAAGCGGATAGGGACAGGTTTCCGTCGCACCGCCGCCCGGAAACTGAGACCCGCGTGCATGTGAGACGCACGCGCGTCTCAGTTAGATGGAGAGCCGGGCTGCTGGCGGATCGCCAGTGGTGACAGTCTGGCGATTCGCCAGCAAGAGGGAGACCGGCTCCATCTGTAGCTCCACTTGTGGTCCTTTTAAAATGTGTTAGTCAGTAATAAATGCACCTCTGTACCTGCAAGGTGAGCTGGAAAACATGAACTGTCGGAAGCTCTCGAGGACTGGAGTTGGCTACCCCTGCACTAGACAATATTTAGATTTTGTCATTCCGAACCATCTCATTCTACAAACACATTTAAAATGTTGCCTAATGCTTTTAACATTAGGCTGCCTGTTGAGCCAATGATGTTGTCATTATTGATGGGTAAAGTAATATTTAGTACAGGTGTAGTGACTGTAAAATTTGGTATTAACTTGAGGATTTCAAAGATATTGGGTAATTCTAGCAATAAATCATATTGGTTGTGGCTGGATGGGGTACATTTTTAATTAAACTTCATATCAGCAGATGTGACATTGAGTGTAACCACACACATTTAACCTTATTTGCTAATGAATACCATCTAACTTATCTACAAATAATGACACCGACAACAGAAATGCCATTAAAATCAGTCAACCTTTTTATTTTGCAGCACTTTAAATAAGCATGGTGGGAGAAAGAAAGAACGGCCAGTTTATCAGCGATACGATGTACGCTGATCCGATGTACTTAACTATGCCAATGGGCCATTCTCATATAGAATGTGTTGAGGCCCCAACTCTCCTCCCAATACACCATAATAGGCCGGCTAGACAGCCAGTGCCCCTGACCCCCAGGAGGGTAGGTCATACTAGATCAGTGTATTGGAAAGAGAACGCACCTCCATAAAGTAGCGCATTAGCCACTGGACTGACGTTCTTTCCTGCTACAAAGAGGTTGACAAACCCCAACGACAAAAGAAAAGAAAAAAGGTATGAATGGGATATGGTGGGTGGTGAACTCCTCAACTTTTGTTACAAATAACCTGACTAATAAGGTGGGTGGGGGTGGGGGGGAAATGGGACGACTTGGCCCAAGGTAAAAACCTGAAAACCTGAAAAAAAACGGCACGGAGACCACGAGCCAATAGTGTCTCCGTGTATTCAGGAGAAAACAGGGAAAAATCCCTTGGGACCCTCACCACTAACGGTGACGAGTGGCAAAATGCTCCCAAGTCGTGTCCATTCGTGAACATCGGAACTTTGCTGGATGTGCCACTATAGTGTCAGAATATGAATCAGGCCCAATATGCTAATTTAGTATGTGAGTATGTCTGCCCTAGGCTGCATTAGTGTGGGAGGAGTGTAGTAGAAACAAATAACCTTAATAATGCCAAGGAAGGGGAATGGGACGACTTGGCCCAAGGTAAAAACCTGAAAACCTGAAAAAAACGTCACGGAGACCACGAGCCAATAGTGTCACCGTGTATTCAGGAGAAAACAGGGAAAAATCCCTTGGGACCCTCACCACTAACGGTGACGAGTGGCAAAATGCTCCCAAGTCGTGTCCATTCGTGAACATCGGTACGTTGCTGTATGTGCTGCTACAGTGTCAGATTATTAATCAGGCCCAATAAGCTAATTTAGTATGTGAGTGTGTCTGCCCTAGACTATATGAGTGTGGGAGGAGTGTAATAGAAATAGCTGAATGCTAATAGTTGAGTGGTGTGGATGCATGTGGAGAAGTGGAGAAAGAATAGAACAGGGAGAAACATGGATAGAAATGAGGAGAGACCAGAAACAGGGAAATGGAATAACAGCTGAGAGGAGAAATATAGGTGGAATTGCCACAATGTACGGTTTGAATGGGATATGGTGGGTAGTGAACTCCTCAACTTTTGATACAAATAACCTGACTAATGCCATGGGGGGGGGGGGGGGGGATGGGACGACTTGGCCCAAGGTAAAAACCTGAAAACCTGAAAAAACATCACGGAGAACACGAGCCAATAGTGTCACCGTGTATTCAGGAGAAAACAGGGAAAAATCCCTTGGGACCCTCACCACTAACGGTGACGAGTGGCAAAATGCTCCCAAGTCGTGTCCATTTGTGAACATCGGTACTTTGCTGGATGTGACCCTACAGTGTCAGATTATGAATCAGGCCCAATATGCTAATTTAGTATGTGAGTGTGTCTGCCCTAGACTATATGAGTGTGGGAGGAGTGTAATAGAAATAGCTGAATGCTGATGGATGAGTGGTGTGGATGTATGTGGAGAAGTGGAGAAAGAATAGAACAGGAAGAGATATGGAAATAGAAAAGAGGAGAGACCAGAAAAAGAAGGAAATGGAATAACAGCTGAGAGGAGAGATATAGGAGGAATTACCACAATGTACGGATTGAATGGGATATGGTGGGTAGTGAACTCCTCAACTTTTGATACAAATAACCTGACTAATGCCTTGGGGGGGGGGGGGGGGGGGGGATGGGACGACTTGGCCCAAGGTAAAAACCTGAAAACCTGAAAAAACATCACGGAGAACACGAGCCAATAGTGTCACCGTGTATTCAGGAGAAAACAGGGAAAAATCCCTTGGGACCCTCACCACTAACGGTGACGAGTGGCAAAATGCTCCCAAGTCGTGTCCATTTGTGAACATCGGTACTTTACTGTATGTGCTGCTAAAGTGTCAGATTATGAATCGGGCCCAATATGCTAATTTAGTATGTGAGTGTGTCTGCCCTAGACTATATGAGTGTGGGAGGAGTGTAATAGAAATAGCTGAATGCTGATGGGTGAGTGGTGTGGATGTATGTGGTGAAGTGGAGAAAGAATAGAACAGGAAGAGATATGGAAATAGAAAACAGGAGAGACCAGAAAGCAGAGGGAAATGAAATAACAGCTGAGAGGAGAGAGAGAGAGAGAGGAGGAATTACCACGATGTTCGGTGGCATCGATCTTCATGTTCAGGGGATATGAAACAGGACCTGCATCGGAGAGGACTGTCTGCGGCACATGGGACAGCTGGGGTTTGCGTCCGTCCACTCGTAGATGCAGCATGGATGGTATCTGTGGCCGCAGGGCAGAATTGTCACCCGCTCTCCATTTCGGAACTCTGTCAGACAGATGACGCATGATGGTGGTGTCTCTTCATCCTCTGCAATCGTGCAAGATGGGAATCCTGTGATCTCTACAGTCCTGGGCGGCATTTCATCCCAGTCGAGCACAACCTGCAAGGCTTCGGGATTATGTGTGCTGGCATCTACCTCGATTGCCAGTAGGTTCTGCTCGTTGATCTGTAGCAACATTGCTGGATACCGAAGCCCGGTCATCTCTACCATCGTCGCTGACTGGACATGCTGCTCATTGATGTCTACCACCATGGTCGGCAGGGCGTTCCGTTCAAGGATCTCTCTCATCCTGGCATTTATAATCTCCCTGTCGAGCTCCACATCTATGGCAGGTGGATTCTGATGGTTGATGTCTTCCACTATTGCTGGGAGATTCGGCTCATTCTCAGCTGGAGGTTGAGGACCTGGATCTGGGAACAGATCTGCGTTTGGTCCATCTGGTGGTCTCTCCAGAACAGCAATAGGAGAGCGGCTTCTGTCTCTGTTCTCCCTTTGAGGTCTTTGTACACGAGCACCTCCTGATGGTTCTGCCCGGGCTTGCTGACGATTTCTTTGGCGCTCGGACCGCAGCCTCTCCTCAAATACGGTCTGCGCAGAATCATCTGAAAAGATATACCTTTTATATTGTAGCTATAATAATTACCTATAGATAACATGAACAATGCAATTGTTGACCAGTAACTTTACAGTGACAGTAATAACATTTTGGAACATCAGTGATAAGAGGGTGGATTATGGATATGAGGGTTACATGTTTATGTGAATGCTCTTATTGTTTATTTAGGAAAACACATTACAGGGCAATAATACACAGGCCCTACCAGAGAGCTGCAGGGGTGTTGTTCCCTGGTCCTCCAACTGGCAGGAAGACTCAAATTTGTCTGACTTATTATTTTTGTGTTTTTTCTTAAAAAAAAATTATGTTCACTTGCTAATTTTCCAATTAGGTTATAACCTAGTGTCTAAGCTAGAAAAGAACTTGAAATCACAAATTACCCACTACATTATTATATGTATACAGTATTGTTTTGTATTTTTTTTCTAAGAAAGAGGTGGTAGAGGCCCCTTAATTTGGGTTTCCTAGGTCTCTAAAGGCCCATACACACTGTGTGACTTTGAGCTGCTTTCTGCTCAAAACCGCCCAGTGTGTATGGCCCGGCGATGAGCACTGCTGCGTGCTCCCACAACATCGCCGGGAAAGCCATTCATCTGCTGGTTATACCAGCAGATGAGCGGCTTTCAGGACGGCTGTGCATAGCGCTCTGCTATATAACTCCGTCCTCCCCCCTTCCGTCGGTGCTGGGAAGGGGGAAAGCCGCTCAGTGTGTATGCACTGAGCGGCTTTCCCCCGCAGCGATGAACGCGATCATCGCTGTCCATACACACTGGGCATAGTCGCCCAGTGTGTATGGACCTTAAGAACCTCAGAAAGGACCTGATGGTACTAGACCAGAACCCTGTGATTATCCTACAGAACCACCATAAGAGTGTCATAGGGAGCCCCTCTCATTAGAGTTCATCTAACATCTATCACTGATCAGAGTATAATATACAGTATCGATTCCATAGTTAAAAAGGCTTTTGATGGAGAAAGTCTGGCTTTTTACTAAATGGGGACAGGGGTGTTGAATAGACCAAATACACTAGATGTGTTGTATAGTGCAAGGTACCTCTACTATTATTAGGTGTACCAAAGCCAGAGACTCCTCAAACAAATGTAATAATGGGCATGGACACTGCTGGATAAGTATAAATTAAAATGTATTTAAAAAAGAAAATCACAACAGATGAGAAGGTAATGTTACAGTAGGCCTAGGATGTGTACTTTGTATTATTCTTAGGACTGAGTGCTCTGTGATATGTCAGTGACTAACCGGCCTATTGATTATATCCTGTCATTTAAATGCAGCTGGAAAATCATATTGCAAACTTATTTTGTTCACACTAATTTAACGATAAATTCTTAAGTCGCAGATATTAGGGGAACAAATTGCACAGAAAAGGGTTTCTGAGCAATATAAAATATTCTCTAGTGTGTATGCTCAATGCCCCCACGGCTGAACATGCAGATCCATTCTCTTCACCCCAAATCGTTCCCTCCAGCTCATGCTTCTAGTAGAGGGTACACATGGTGAGATATGCACTATGTTTCTATTTGATTTTGCTTATAGTAGCAAAATCAAATTGAAATCGAATGGTTTTTGTACATTCGATGCAGATTCGATCCCATTGCATACGCTTGTGTATTGTAAATTGAATAGAAAAATAGTCTTGGCAGACCAGATCTATACTACATAGTCAAAATCGAATGTGAACACTGTAACCGACCCAGATCGAATAGGGTCTAATGGTTTTGTGCATGAGAGTGGGGTAGTGCTTCAGCTTCACCTATCTGCATTACTGGGAGTTGACTAAGGGGCGCATTTATCATTGGAATGCGATGCCGGGGCGGTGACATCGCCCGACATCTCATTGCGATAACCTGCAATACCGCCGGGATGTATCATCTGGCAGGCGCAGGGACAGGGCTCCAAAAGGAGCCTGTCCCTGCGATGCCTGGCGCCGGAAGCCGGGGGGTCTGCGCATGCGTGGATATGCGCTGACCCCCCCGCGACCTCACTGACCACACTGCCGCTCGGGCAGTGCGATATGCACCCATAGGCTACAACGGGCTATCGCCACATTAGAATGGCGATAGCCCAGGGGTGCGATGCCGGGCTGCCCGATGTTGATACATCGGGCAGCTTCGCATCCCCCATAGAAACCTATAGGGGATGCAGCAGGCAGCGCTGCAGGGGGGGATCGCAGCAGGGATCTCCGATAAGACTTTGTACAAGAAGTCAGAGGCTTGTGCTGAGCTCTGCTTCTCAGCCCATGAATGATAGCAGCAGCTGCATTGTCATCAGAGAGTTTTTAATCAGAGGCAGCGCTGAGGATATATATATATATATACAGGTTGAGTATCCCCTATCCGAAATGCTCGGGACCACGAGCATTCCGGAGAGGGGAATTTTTCGGTTTTTTGAATATTTTTTATTAAAGCATACTTACCTGTCCCCTGATGGTGTCCGGTGGTCCCTCGGCGTCCACGCAGTCCCCGGGCGTCCACAGCAGGCCTCCGGCATCTTCTCTGGGTCTCCAGCGGTCCCAGGAATGCATTGCGCGAGTGTGCGCACGCACCGGTGACGTAGCATACACACTGACACACAAATAGCATACACACACATACTGTAGCATATTCAGTAGCATGTATACAGACACATACACACATCATGTACACACTGACACACATAGCATGAACACACCTTACCTTCTCTATCAAACATCACTAGAACAAGTATAACACTTATCCAAAATAATAACTAAAACCTGAGGCATATAACACCTACCTCCTAGGCTTCTGAACATCCCTGCCTGCTACACCCGGCACATGGAGCACAGCCTTGGAGGAGCTCAGCTGCATACTGCCTCTGCAGCTAGCTCCCCCTGCTGTCAGCCAGCACAGCAGCAGCAGCCAGCTGTCGGGAGCCACACACACGCAGCCTGACGGAGGCTGCGTGCATTTTACAAATAAATAAAAATCGGTCATGTGTTTCTGCACCCCCAGACTAGTTGCTGCTGCTTCTGGAGACTGTCTCAGGCCTGGCATCGGCAGTCTCCTCTACACAGGAGCAGCAGCTGCTTTGTACGGGGATCACTTCCTCCCCTTCTCTTCTGCAGGAGCGGAAGAATAATTAGCGTGTCCTGGAGGTAAGGATGCTGCCTGCCGGCCGCCAGGCCGCCAGGTACTGTACACACAGACAGGCCCAGGACAGTGATATATATACCGGCCCGGGGGGCATGCGGCACCCTGCCCCCCGGTTCAGCCCGCCACTGGTGTGTACGCACCTTAATCCCTCCCTCCTGACCCACATATCTGCCCTGCCATTCCTCCCCTGTGTACTTTATAAAACAGCCCCTGGTTATAACAAACTCACACTTATCCATTATCTATTCAATTCATAACCCCTCATACACCATTGCCACTTCATTTTGACACTCAGAGACCACATTACACTATCATCAGACTTTACAGCCCCCTTTATTGGTCCAGCAGCTGAATACAGATGGCAGTTTTTAAGTTATGGTCCATATGCACTGGGTGATGTTGCCGAGCTTGTATGGACAGCGATGAACGTTGGCATCGCTCGGGGGGAAGCCGCTTAAAGCATACACACTGAGCGGCTTACCCCCTGCCCGGCACCATCAGCGGGGGTCGGACGGCTGTCCATAGCGCAGCACTATGGAAAGCCGTACACAAAGCCGCTCGTCTGCTGGTAATTCTGCCATCTGCGCTCACCGCTCATCACTGCCCTGTACACACTGGGCGGCTTTCACATGAAAGTCGCCCAGTGTGTACGGGGCTTTAGCCTTGTTTTAGGTGTTACCCCAATCCTCTGCACCAGTTTGCCAACAGTACCTACAAATGCTGAATGTTTTGTATATGTGTGAATAAAATTGCGTGCGGTAGGATGGAGCAAATCTCCAGCTAAGGCCCCTGTACACTATTACACACAAACACAAAAATTCCCAGATCCTACTTAAAAATGTTAACACATTTCATATATATGTCAGTGATTTGCAGATGATGATCAGCAATTGCAGGTCTCCTGTGCACTAAAAGGGTCATCATTTTACTAGCAATGGTCTGCAAATCTGCTAATTATTACCATGCAATAGCTATCCTGCAGCTTCAGCTGATCTGTGAAATTCAACATGAACAGCCTGATTTACCAATGCCAATCACTTTTTAGTCAGTCTGTAAACCCCTTACATCATAGATTTTGTTTACACAATGGGTGATTTTTAAAGCGGAAATCGTTTACACTGCAAAAAAAAAAAACAGTTTGGTTTTGCAGTGTAAATGATTGCTGCTTTAAACAAACTGGAGATTTCTTACCAAATATCAAACTTTCTGAATCTTTCATCCTATTACATTTCTCCCAATATTGTTTGTTTATGCATAATGATAAATTGCGCCAGTTGATTGATGTGTGGGGGCCACATCTCCATCTGATGCCCACATACCACGCAGGCTAAGTGGTGACATAGAGGTAGCTTTATCAATTGGAGAGAGGTAAAGTAGCAGCCAATCAGCATCTGTCATCATTCAAACCTAGCCTGTAACATAGCAGTTAACTAATTGGCTCGTATTTTATTTCTCTACTACTGTATATCAGTCTCTAAGGCTTAGTATATCTCCCCCTCAGCCTGTAAAATGATAGTTAGGAGCTGATTGGTTGATACTTTAGGGTCTATGTACTAACTCTAGGATAAAGTGTCTGGAGATTAAGTACCAGCCAATTGGCTCCTAACTGCCATGTTACAGGCTGTGTTTGAGAAATTGCAGAAAATGTCTCTGTCCACATTATCTCTTTCCAAGTCTTAGTACATAGACCAATGTGGGGCCCATTTATCAACAGTTTAGCTCTAGCCAATAAGCTCCTGTCATGTTTTTGAGAAATTACATTTGGGGGCTGATTGTCTGGAGCACCATTCTTCATAAGCAACATGTGTTAAATGGCTAAAACTGATTGAAATATTGGGCCCTGTATCTTTTCCCCCTAAATCTCTCACCAAGCTTTCATGAATCTCCCACAAAGTGATAGGTAGGACATACAGCTCATGTGCAGCTAACTCCAACTGCCACCCGCATGCCACACACAGTGAGAGGAGGTAGGGAGAGATATACCATGCCATGTAGAAATTCAGATGATAAAGTACCAGCCAGTCAACTATGTTTAATGCCAGCAGCTGATTGTTTGGTACTTTATCTCTCTCCCTGCTTTTATAAATCTCCCCCTTAGCTGGAATAACTACCCCAAAAAGCTCACTTACCATGATCTTCCTGACGGCTCCATCTTCTCTGGTCCTCCTGGAGCCGTCTTAACTCCCTTCTGCTCATTTCGATGTCTGAAATAAGAGCACAAATAAGTGAAAAAAAAGTGTTCAGGAAAGCACAGATGTTATGGTGCTCTGAACAGCGTGATCCTGTCAAAAAGTGCCGGAAGTAAAACACTAGCTGTCGTGGCAAACTAGTTAGCTCTTCCAATGGCAGTCTCTGTCTACATCCACAAGTGGACCAACTGACAAAATGCCACTGATTATGGGATGGCAAGATGGCCGACCTGCTGATGTCACTGCAGCCAGGCAGCCATATTTGTTACTGGCATTGAGGAAATCAACAACTGAGTATCTGTAATTCTGGTGAATTGAGCTAACTATTGTTACTGATAAGTTTACAGATGTTAAAGATAGACAAGCTTTGATGCCCAAAACTTCATTAATGGTGATGGTTTAATTGGATGTCTCAAATACATGTTTAGACAGGTAAAAAAAACAGATGCCCGATTGAATTGTATCCCCTCAATGTTGGAATACTGTTAATTTGAAGAGAATCTATTTTTACACTTTTCTCAAAGATCTTTTGGTTTAGTCATTTTGGAGTTGTAGCGCTTATCAATGAAAATTGCATTACACTGGGCTCATCATTCCTCAGGCATTCACCAGTGGGATCAGGATTTTGGTGAGTGTTATGTGTAGTCTGATTTTAATAAACAAATTATATGTATGTATGTATGTATGTATGTATGTATATATATATGTGTGTGTATGTATATGTATGTATGTGTGTGTGTGTGTGTATATATATATATATATATATATATATATATATATATATATATATATATATATATATATATATACACAGTGGTCGAAGTGGAAATTTTGAAGTGGGGGTATGGAAATTTTGAAGTGGGGGTATGGAAAAGTAAAGAGTGAATATAGTGCGCACCTTCGGACACCCCCCTGTCCATCAACGTCCCCTGCCAGACTGCCCCGTTGTACAGGGGCATTACAAAAGCACAATATGCGCTGCTGAGTGATCAGAGAGCATCCTGAGGGGGAAAAAAAAGTTGGTTTTTTTATCTTCAGATTAAAGTGGCGGTATGGCATACCCCCGTATACCGCCCCACTTCGACCACTGTATACATATATATGTATATATATATATATATATATATATATATATATATATATATATATATATATATATATATAGAACAAATTATATATATGTATGTATGTATATGTATGTATATATATATATATATATATATATATATATATGTGTGTATGTATGTATGTGTGTATATATATATATATATATATATATATATATACATATATGTATGTATATATGTGTGTGTGTATATATATATGTATATACTAGGTGATTCATTGCGCACTCTGGGCGCTCTTCACACCGTTGTAAGGGGCTACCCCCCCCCCAGAGTAGGGGGTCTGGCCACACACCCCCCTGGAGCAGCGGGTCTGACCACACCCCCCCCTTCCCCCTCCCCCAGAGTGGCGGACCTGCACCCCCCCCCCTTGCAGGAGCTGCGGGTATGCCCGCCCTTCCCCAGAGCGGCGGGTCTGTGCTCCGGGGGTGGGTCGGCGTACCCACTACTGCAGGCGGTGGGTTGGGTGCAGACCCGCTGCTCTGGGGTTGGGGGGGTGTGGGCATACCTGCTGATGCAGTAGGGTGGGGGGGGGGTGCGGGCAGACCCAATATCAATATGCTTTACCCAAGCATGTTTAAATTGTTCTACTGTATTTGCCTCTACCACCTCTGATGAGAGTCTATTCCACTTATCCACTACTCTTTCCGTGAAGTAATTTTTCTGCAAATTTCCCCTGAATCTTCCTCCCTCTAGTTTCAGTGCATGTCCTCTGGTTCTTTTGCTCCTCTTCCTGTAAAGAATGTCTTCCACCTGTACCTTGTTAAAACAATTGATATATTTGAAAGTTTTTTGTTATGTCCCTCCTTTCCCTTCTCTAAAGTATACATATTAAGATCTTTTAGTCTTTCCTGGTACGTTTTGTGATGTAGGCCATGCACCATTTTAGTTGCCCTTCTTTGTACAGTCTCTAATGTATTTATATCCTTCTGGAGATATGGCCTCCAGAACACAATACCAATGACCTATACAGTGGCATTAATACTTCTTTCTTTGTACTGCTGATACCACTCCCTATGCAACCAAGCATCTGACTTGCCTTCTTCATTGCTTTGTTACATTGCCTAACTGCCTTTAAGTCCCCTGAAATAGTCACACCTAGATCCCTCTCTTCCTCAGTAGTTTCCATTATAGTGCAATTTATACTATATTTAGTCTTTGGATATCTGAGACCCAAGTGCATGATATTGCATTTTGTGGCATTAAACTGTAGTTGCCATGCTCTTGACCATTCCTCTAATCTACCTAGATCATCAATCATTTGTTTTACCCCTCCTGGTGTGTCTACCCTGTTGCATACCTTTGTGTCATCTGCAAAAAGGCACATTTTACCCTCAATTCCATTTGCAATATCACCAATAAAGATATTAAAAAGCACTGGTCCAAGTACAGATCCCAGGGGTACTCCACTTGTAACCTTTCACTCCTTTGACTGTACCGAATTTACTACTACACTGAGCACGTGACAGAGTCCGGAGATGCCAAGGAAAACGTTCTGCTGCCTGCAACATCCTGGTTTGGTAGTGAATCAGTAATGGTGTGGAGTGGCATTTCTTTGGGGGGCCGCACAGCCCTCCGTGTGCTCGCCAGAGGTAGTCTGACTGCCATTATGTACCGAGATGAGACCCTAAGACCTCTTGTGAGACCCTATGCTGGTGCGGTTGGCCCTGGGTTCCTCCTAATGCAAGACAATGCTAGACCTCATGTGGCTGGAGTGTGTCAGCAGTTGCTGCAAGACGAAGGCATTGATGCTATGGACTGGCCCGCTCATTCCCCAGACCTGAATCCAATTGAGCACATCTAGGACATCATGTCTCGCTCCATCCACTAACGCCACATTGCACCACAGACTGTCCAGGAGTTGGCGGATGCTTTAGTCCAGGTCTGGGAGGAGATCCCTGAGGAGACCATCTGCCACCTCATCAGGAGCATGCCCAGGCATTGTAGGGAGGTCATACAGGCACATGGAGGCCACACACACTACTTAGCCTCATTTGGACTTGTTTTAAGGACATTACATCAAAGTTGGATCAGACTGTAGTGTGTTTTTCCACTTTAATTTTGAGGGAGACTCCAAATCCAGACCTCCATGGGTTAATAAATTACGATTTCCATTGATAATTTTTGTGTGATTTTGTTGTCAGCACATTTAACTATGTAACGAACAAAGTATTTAATAAGAATATTTAGTTCATTCAGATCTAGGATGTGTTATGATAGTGTTCCCTTTATTTTTTGAGCAGTGTATATTGGTTGTTGAAGTATGAAAATGTATTGTATAACTATGGGCAAATCAGATTAAAGGCAAGAGACTATTTTGTCTGACTAATAAATTGCTAAATTTTGAGATTACTTTGGTCTCATTAACACCTTTGGCCTTCCCTGCTAAGGGTTTCCCTATTGTTGTGCTGGTATGATTTTCTGATGTTCACTTTATCAATATCACTGATTGCTTTATGCAGTACCCACACAAATTATACCTTTTTTTTTTAAGAAGTCTTAGGGGGGTATTCAATCCCAGGTCACCACTGTCGGTCTGCCCCGACAGCTATGGCCCTGCTTGCCAATCTGTGAAAAGGGGCATGTCCACGTAAACGGACGTGAATTTTCTTGATCCGGCCGTGACCATGACAATTCACTGCTGTTCTCAGCAAAGCAGGCCCGACAGCTGTTGGGCCCGTTCTGTCGATCTGCCTCTTCGATGCTATCGGGCAAGACCACATTGAATAGGCGCCCGCCGCTATTTCCCCCATCGGAAATAGCAGCGGCGATTGAATAAACTGTAATTTGTGTTTTACTCATTCTAACATGTCAACAGCAACAGAAAATACCCAAATGTCCAGAAAAGTGTTTCTATTGAAATTTCAAGTAACACGTCTTATTTGGAAATAATCCATCTTGCCAAAAAAGTATTCTAGGGGCAAGTTTAGTTGCTTCCTACATGTAGGAACAGTCTGGTAGCCCAACTTGGATACTATTCTAAAAATTAGACAACCTATGGAATCCACTTTTTTTTTTTTTTTTTTTAATCTGGCATAAGATAGAGGAGATAAGGACATTACATTCCATCTGTCTGAGGGATTTCTTTTATTTTATTGTGTACTGTTCCAGTTACTGTATGTTGGGGATTAGAGATGAGCGGGTCCGGATCCCCGAGATCCGGTAGATCTGAATATCGGGGATCCGGGTCAGATCTGAGTCGGCTCGGGAGTTCCCGCCTGAATTCCGGACCAATAACGAGGCCAAACGTCATCATCGCGCTGTCGGATTCTCGCGGGATCTTATAAAAGACGCACGCGCGCCCCGCCATCTTCACTCCAATCTTGGAGAGGGAAGAGGGTGGTTGGCAAGCTCCATGTGCCCTGTGCTGTGCTCTGTGCTCTGTGCCATGTGCTCCGAGCTGTGCTCCGTGACCTGCCCTGTGCCTTCACTGCCCTGTGCTGTGCTCCGTGCCATGTGCTCCGTGACCTGCCCTGTGCCCTCACTGCCCTGTGCTGTGCTCTGTGACCTGCCCTGTGCCCTCACTGCCCTGTGTTGTAGACTTGTATTGAGAGTGAGTGACTGTTTAGGCCTGAGCCCTGTAGTGTGATTTAACTAACTAGGTGCTGCAGTGCTCACACGCAGGGGCTGCAGTGTCCACTGTCCAGGGGCTGTCCTGTGGCCCGTGCCCTGTTGTGATTTATTTAGCCCTAAGCCCTGTGTTGTGATTTATTTAGCCCTGAACCCTGTGTTTTTTGTGATTTAACTAACTAACTCAGTGCTGCAGTCAGGGCCGTCTTAACATTGTCAGGGGCCCCTGGGCAGAACAGTAGTGTGGGCCCCCCTCACATACGGCACCCCTCACATACAACCCCCCACATACCTATGGGCAGCAGGGTCTGAGCAGCGGCGTCTGGGAGTTGTAGCGCTATTTGCTGGGACAGTGGGAAGCGCTGCTGATTTTGAAAAGACTGGCCCGGATGCTGATTGGGTGAGAGAATTTAGCCAATCAGTGTCCACTGGACACTGCATCCGGCCAGTTTCAGTGTCCCACCGACCCGGCAAATAGCGGGACACTGTCCAGCTGCTGTCAGGCAGGCAGATGGAGCACAGTACACCACTCCGCTACGCCCGTTTGTCAGGCAGCCTGCGCACAGGATGCCCCCCCATATCCCAGCTAGCCGGAGCACCACTTCCCCCAGGTACCCGGGAGGCTGCAATGCTGTGATTGGCCGGAGCGCGCACCCGTCAGCTGATGCAGCCTATCCAGCGGAGAGGGGGTGTGCTGGTGGGCACTGCTGGAGGCTGCACCGGGCTTGACGGAGAGCAGGCGGATGACTGACAGGACTGCCCCTAGCTGCCACCTCCAGCTGGTGTGGGTGTTCGTGCAGTGCTGTATTCCCCATTGGGGTGGGCCCTTAGGTCAAAGGGCCCCTGGGCAACTGCCCATTCAGCCCAATGGGAAAGACGGCCCTGGCTGCAGTGCTCACACGCAGGGGCTGCAGTGCTGCTGAGTAGTACACTGTGTACAGGGGTTGCAGTAATACAAGGGGCTGTGTCCAGTGTGACGGCCTATATCTTATCCATTGTCCAGTGTCACAAGTCACTCATGACATATATCCTGTGTCCTGTGTGACGACATATATCCAGTGTCCAGCGTGACATATATCCAGTGTCCAGTGTGACGACATATATCCTGTGTCCAGTGTGACGACAATATATCCTGTGTCCAGTGTCACAAGTCACAACATATATCCTGTGTCCAGTGTGACATGTAGGGGGAAATTTACCAAAATGGATCCGTAAAAAATAGGTGTATTCGTTGGCAGAAATACACCTATGTTTTACACATTTGTATTTTCGGGATTTACAATCCCGAAAATACAATTCGTATTCCTATTGAGGGCACATTCGTATTTGTATTTACAAATACGAATGTCTACACCATCGATAGAATACGACAGGAATCACCATTCAAAAGAATGGTGGTTCCTGATGTACTAAGCAGCCGTATTGATAATACGACTGCTAATTGGTGTAAAACAGGCACGCAAATTCAACAGGAAAATACACCTTGCTTTCCCTGTCGTATTTGGCAGAAGCCTGCACGGATCAGTCAGATCCGTGCAGGCTTTAGTGTAAAAAAAAAAAAAGGAAAATTACATAAATTAAAAAAACAGCGTGGGGTCCCCCCCACAGCTGTAACCAGCACCAGGCTGAAAGAGCTGGGGCCGGTAATTTAAAAATCAGGGAACCCGACAAATAGGGGTTCCCCGATTTTTAACAACCAGCCCCAGGCTCCAGGTCCGGGGCTGGTTCCCAAAATACGGGGGACAAAATGAGTAGGGGTCCCCCCCGTATTTTAAGAACCAGCCCCAGGCCAAACCAGCCAGCAGGGTAATGCCACAGCCGGGGGGAGACTTTTTATACAAGCCGAATGCCGCTATTGGTTGCCTTGCAGCCTAGCGGCTCCTGATTGGCCACAAGGCGGCCAATAGCGGCATTCGGGGGCAGAGCCGCACATGTACACAGAGTACCGTGTGGCTCAGCTGTTCGTCTCGTTCGCGTTCTCGCTTTGTTATTTTGCCAAGACCCCCTTGGACTACGTCGCCCTGGGACAGGTGAGTATAGTTTCCTTCCACAGCTTCCACCATGGATTTTGTCGGACTCCGGACGCCAACGCCATCAGGGATGCCGACATGGATACAGACGCCGACACAGACCAGGACATCAGGACCAGGGCTACCTACGGGATGAAGATAGGTAAGTATCAGTATGTAAGGGCTTTGGATGTATTAAAGTTTTATTTTAAATGTGTGTCCTTGTGTGTTTATTTTACTATTTTTCATACTGTGGAACTACAAGTGCCAGCGGGCCCTTTAATGCCCCGCAGGCTGGGACTTGTGGTTCTCCAAGTCCCAGCTTGCGGGGAGGCTTGCTGGGACTCATAGTACACCAGTATTAAACAATAGTTTATTCTTTTTTTTTTACACCAAGATCAGCCCGGTGACCACAGCCCAGGGTCACCGTGGACAGCACCAGGCTTCAGCCTGGTCAGGTAAGTCCTGGAGGGGGGGGGGCCTTCATTGGGGGGGTCCCCACTCCCCCAGGGCCCCTGGCCAGGCTGACTGGTCAGAGGGTTATTGCTTTGGCCGGGGGGACTTGTATAAAAAGTCACCCCCCGGCTGTGGCATTACCCTGCTGGCTGGTTTGGCCTGGGGCTGGTTCTTAAAATACGGGGGACCCCTACTCATTTTGTTCCCCGTATTTTGGGAACCAGCCCCTGACCTGGAGCCTGGGGCTGGTTGTTAAAAATCGGGGAACCCCTATTTGTCGGGTTCCCTGATTTTTAATTACCGGCCCGGCTCTTTCAGCCTGGTGCTGGTTACAGCTGTGGGGGGGACCCCAAGCCGTTTTTTTTTTCTATTTATTTATTTTTTTCTATTTATTTTTTACACTCTGCAGCCTGCACGGATATGACTGATCCGTGCAGACTGCCTGAAAAAATCGTATTAGCGGCCGTATATATGGCCAGCTAATACGAATAGTTACACCATCGGAGGGTTACAAAGCAGTTGTATACGACTGCTTTGTAATTTCCCCTCCGGAACACGACTTTGCATACGACTGAAACAGTCGTATGCAGTCGTAGGGAAAATACTAATACGAAAAACTAGGTTTTTCATATTAGTAAATTTCCCCCATAATCTCCCCCAGTCAAACATTTTTTTATGTATTGTAGCTTAAAACCTGTATCTCTTACAGAGTGCATCCTGTTCTTGCTCAATATACATTGAATATACTGCCATATCCACTGTACATGGTGGTATGCCTGGTCCAGAATAAGGATGGCCTCTAAGGAGTTTACTGCAGCGCATCCAGGGCTGGCGCCACCACTAGGCAGAACTAGGCATTTGCCTAGGGCGCCGGCCGCTGGAGGGCGGTAGTGAGCCGCCGAGGTACCCGAAAGCAGGGAGCAGGTAAGTCTGTGATTCTTCATCCTTCCTCCCCCCGCTCCCCGCTCCCATCCCGCCCGTGGCATGAAATAATGCTGCTCCCCCCGCGCCGCCCGCTCCCCTCTCCTATCCCCGTGTTATAAAAAAACGCTGCTCGCGCCGCCCGCTCCCCTCTCCTCTCTCCTATCCCCGTGTTATAAAAAAAACGCTGCTCGCGCCGCCCGCTCCCATCCCGCCCGTGCCATGAAACTACTAAGCTGTGCCGCCCGCTCCCCGCCAAGGAGATTTCTGTGCAGCACCACCTGCGCTCCGGGGGGGGGGGGGGGGGGATATCGCCCACCGCAGTATCGCCCGCCACCCCCCCCCCCCCCCCCGGCGGGCGGGCGGCGCATGTTTTTTTTGCCTGGGGCGGGCGGGGGGCTTGCACCGGCCCTGAGCGCATCACATACATTGTACTCGTGTTCAGTGACCGTATTGTAACCTCCTTAGAAGCTCCTTCTCCTGAATTCATTTATCATCCAGTATTATATTTGGTCTGTTTTATTTCACCTTTAAAGGTACATTTAATAAAGCTACTAAAACGGAAGAAAGGTGATTTTGCCCATAGCAGCTTATCTGATTCTATCTAGCATTTATAGGATGCACTAGAGAAATGCGTATTGAGAATAAGTATATTGTTGGTAATACTTTTCCCTCATGAAACCAGATGGTAACTAGTGATGAGTGACATTTCTTTATTGGCTGAGGAGTAGATGCAGGAATTCTGGTGTCCCTGTATATACCATCACATTATCTCAATGATGTAAAAGGGTAACCTAGAACGTCATCTATTATAGTGTCCTATTGCACATAGGGCCTGATTCGTGCCTGTTTGCTGGGCTGTGCGGTTACTCGCAACCTAGCACCAGGTCAGCACCGCTTATCCCGAGCCGACCCAATCCGGTCGCTACCATGCGAGGGGATGTGTTCCCTTACACGTCCCCTCGCATGTGGCCGAATGGGAGAGAAATCATTCGAAGGTGGAACACCACTGAATGATTTCTCTCCCCTTTGGGAATAAAAGTCAAGTCTAAACTGACTTTTATTCCGGACGCAGATCAGCCACTGGCCCCACACAGGCATCAACCAGCCTATGTTCCCAGGAGAATGCCCACAAAACTGTACACGTTCCCCTGCAGTCCCCTCGGACCTTAAGCTGGGTACACACATATATACAATCCCTATTTCTTGCGACCGTTCGACCGACCGTACACCCATCAGATCGTCCACAAACAGCCGATCACGCGCGTACACACCTGTACAATTTTACTTGCGAAGTCTGATGTATTCCCGTCCAAACAGTCGCAAGAAAAAGATTGTACCAACGTACACACTGTCTCGATTTGGGCTATTGACACGTCATATGTGAACAAAATTATCATAATAGGCTGGGTTAGGGCATACTTATAGCAAACCACTATATGTGCGAAATAGCCGGCACGGTGACTAAAATTTAGACGCAAACCCATCTATATAGAACTTTAGTCAGCTGGCAGGGTGACTAAACTTCTATATAGATGGGTTATGCGTCTACATTTTAGTCACCCTTTTACCCATTAAAAAAAAAAAAAACGACGTGGGGTCCCCCCCCCACGGCTGTAACCAGCACCAGGCTGAAGAGCCGGGGCTGGTATTAAAAAATCAGGAAACCAACCTTATAGGGCTTTGCTTTTTTTTTTTAAACTAGCCCCAGGCTCCAGGTCCGGGGCTGGTTCCCAAAATACGGGGGACAAAATGACTATGGGTCCCCCCGTATTTTAAGAACCAGCCCCAGGCCAAACCAGCCAGCAAGTCCCCCAGGCCAAAGCATTCAGCCCTCTGACCGGTCAGCCTGGCCAGGGGCCCTGGGGGAGTGGGGACCCCCCCCAATTAAGGGGTCTCCCCCTCCAGGACTTACCTGACCAGGCTGAAGCCTGGTGCTGTCCCCGGTGACCCTGTGCGGTGGTCATCGGGCTGATTGAAGTGTAAAAAAAAATAGAATAAAAACTATTGTCTTCTACTGTGGAACTATGAGTCCCAGCAAGCCTCCCCCGCATGCTGGGACTTGGAGAACCACAAGTCCCAGCATGCACGGCATTAAAGGGCCCGCTGGCACTTATAGTTCCACAGGAAAAAAAATAGTAAAATAAACACACTGACACACGATAAAAATAAAACTTTATTACATCCAAAGCCCATACATACTGATACTTCTTACCTATCTTGAGCCCGTCGGTAGGTCCCTGGTTCCGGGGCTGGTCGGGGGCTCCAGGGCTGAAGAGTCCGGGGTCCTGGATCCAAAGAAATCCATGGGGGACCTGTGGAAGGAAATACTACTCACCAGGTCCTCTGGCGAAGATCCTGACATCTTCTCCATCTTCTCCGTCTCCGCCGCATCAGCCGCCGGTACACGATGGACTTTGAGAGGCACAGAGATGTTTCATCTTCCGCGCCTCTCATCCGAATGATTCTATTGGCCGCCTAGCGGCCAATCAGGAGCCGACTTTCTCGTTTTGTTTTTTTATTTTTTATAGTCACCCTGCTGAGAGATCATGCAGCTATGGAACGCCCACATGGGCGTTCCAGCTTTGGCAGTATAGTCGCAAGGACGGCAGCATATCAATCGAACGTGCGTACACACTGCACTTTTGTTCCGATATGGGGCCGTCCTGTCGGATGAAAATTAAACCGCAAAGAACCTTCGACTGACCGAGTATGGACGGACAAGACCGTTTTTTGCCGTTTATCGCTCGTACGGGACAGCGTACACACCTATACAATTGAACGGCCACCCGACCCAGAACGGAAGAATGGCCCGACAATTGTATATATGTGTACCCAGCTTTACTGTCTAGAGCAAATGGCTCTGCATATTTGCATATTCGCAGAAGTGCAAACCCCCCACCATTGGAGAAGTGTCTGAATCGCCCCATAGTTTGCACCATGGGAGTTCTTAGAAGTGACAATTTATAAAGGAGTTGGTTTTAAAAAGGGAGCTAATGTTACATGTTTCGGTTAAACAATTTTAACCCCTTCCCGACGGGGCCTTTTTTGTTAACTTTTCTTTTTTTTTTCCTCCTCGCGTTCAAATAAGCGTAACTTTTTTAATTTTCCGGCTATATAGACACATGAGGGCTTTTTTTTTGCAGGACAAGTTGTACTTTTTAATGGTACCATTTACTATACCGTATAATATTCTGGGGAATCAGGAAATAATTCAATGTGGGGTAAAAAGGAAAAAAAACGCAATTCCACAATTTTGCGCTGGTTACGGTTTTTTTGGAGTTCATAGTTGGTTTAAAATGATGGGTTATCTTTATTCTATGGGTCGTTACGATTCCGGTGATACCAAACTTATATAGTTTTCGTTACGTTTTACCACTAAAAAAAAAAATAGAAAATTTTACGGTTTTTCTAATTTGCGTCGCGTCGCCATGTTCTGCGGCTTATAACTTTTTTATTTTTCCACCTACGGACCTGGGTGAGGGCTCATTTTTTGCGGGCTGAAGTGTACTTTTTAATTAATACCAGTATGGGATATGGGCAACTTTCTGATCTCTTTTAGTTATTTTTTTTTGGGTAGGCGATGCGACCAAAAAACGTAGTTTTGGCGTTGGGAATTTTTTCCCGTTTACGCCTTTAACCGTGCGGGATAACTAATGTTATATTTTAATAGATCGGACTTTTAGGAACGCGGCGATACCAAATATGTTTATTTTTTATTTTTTTTATTTTTTTTTATTTGTGAAATGGGGAAAGGGGGGTGATTTGAACTTTTAATATTTTTTTATTTTTTTTTTATTTTTACTACAAGGCCCCCTAGTGTACTTGACCACTAGGGGGCGTGATCGCCTGTACTAGGTTCAGCCATAGAGCTCTATGGCTGAACATAGTGATTTTCAGCACTTCCTATTACATCCTGCCTCAGGCAGGATGTAATAGGTATGCTGACATGGCCAGCACAGGGGTCTACATTAGACCCCTGGCTGCCATGGCAACCGATCGGCACCCTCCGATCTCGCCGCGGGGGGCCCCGATCGGCGCCGGAGGGGGGCGCCCCCCCTCCGATCAGCTATTTAAGCACTGGGGGCGCTTTGCCCGCGGTGCTTAAAGGGTTAAACGGCCACGATCGGCGAACTCGCCGCTCGTGGCCGTGAGAGCAGGTGTCTGGCTGTAATATACAGCCATTACCTGCTCTCTTTCAAGCCAGCTCACTCCGTGAGCTGGCTTGATTCCCCCGCAACCGACTCATGACGTAAATGTACGTCATGTGTCGGGAAGGGGTTAAAAGAATATTATTGGGTTGGGTTGGCGCATTGATCCATGAAATGGATTTAAATGTATTCTGTGTCCCATCTACTAAGTAAATAAAAGTATTCCTATCCTGGAGATCTAATTTCAGCCCAAATGCCTTTTCCTGGGTACAGTAGGGATTCAAAGCAATTTGGCAGAGGTTTATGCTCCTGAATAAGAAGGGCCTGAGGGGCAGATTCATTAAGCTCGGTGAAGTGATAAAGTGTCTGGTTTTAATCACCGGCCAATCAGCTCCTACCTGTCATTTTTCAAACCACGCCTGTAACTTCACAGTTAGGAGCTAATTGGCCGTGATAAAAACAAACCAGACACTTTATCACTTCACCGAGCTTAATAAATTTGGTGTTATACAGTTCCATCATCTATGTTTTGTAGGGTCAGGTATTAGACTGGATCAGAATTGGACATAGAGGGGGAAATTTACTAAGATGTGTATTCTACTGCACTTGTGATGTTGCTATGGGCAGCCAATCAGAATCTACTTCTTATTTATTTAGCACCCTCTAGAAGATAGTGGACATGATCTGATTGGTTGCCCATAGCAACATCACAAGTTGCCCCAGAATGTCCATCATTGTGTGAAACATTGTCAAGCAAAACTTTTCAGTGTCTAAAAATTGACATATTTAAGAACTTTTTCTTTCTTCCATCCTTCCACAGAAGATAGATGCCCAAGCCATTGAAGAGTTCTACGGTTTAACGTCAGACATTTCCAAAAACTCAGAGTCAGGATATATCCTGTTCTACCAATCCAGAGACTAATTCCCATCCTGGGGAAATAATAAATGCCTAGTACTGAAGAAGGTTAAACTGTTGGACAGTGAATGAGGAATCAGTGGTCCTAACACGGACATAAAGGATTCACACAGCTGCCACTGTGGATATCAGTTTTCAGTTCATGGAAAAACTGTTTTCCCTTATAATTTCTCTGGTCTCCACAAGTATCCAAAGCCGATCTTCTCCAGAAAGCCATTTCAGTGTGTCTTCTCCTTACCAGGCCTAGGAAGGCCAAACCCTTCCTTATGCCTTGTAGGCTGAGAAGAGTGGCTTGGCATTGTGTTTTGTTGGAGAGTCCGTAGGAAGGATGACATCTGCTGCCGAGTGTATATGACTCACTCAGACCCAAGCAAAGAAGATAGCACTTTGTAAGACAGAGGACAGCTGTGGTTTGGTGCTCAGTTCATACTCAATCAAAGATTTTAAAGTTGAAAAAAATGTGATTCATAACAATCAAGTTATTGTTTCATATCACTTGTAATCACGTCTGCTTCTGCACCATCTTCAGTGATTCCTGCCTTCCATTTGTTTGCTGTAACACTCCTTGTAGTGAGTGTTAATAGGCTGCTGTTCTGCACACTAAATAATGGGATCACTACGTATTTTTTTTTTTGTTATTTAATTTTTTTTCAGTATATGTTTTGAATTTTAGCACCTTTTTTATGGTTGAAGACCTCTTCAAGTATTGCTGCATTAATGGACGTGGGCCAACCAGAGTGTAAGGCCAGAGGGTTCCAACCTCAATTTAACAAGCTGCCTGATCTGGAAGGCTCTTAGGCTCTACGTACATGAGCACAGGTGAGTTGATCAGCATCCATGTTTGGCTCACTTGTGCTCCTGTGATTAGGGGCCAAGAACACTTGGATGTCGGGGAAAAGTGCTACAATTGGTAATCTCTGCAACCGCTGTCCATAAAACTCCAATTACAAGAGACGCATTGAGAATTTCAGTAGGATTAAAGTGTCAAAACCCATAAATAAAGCAATTAACCATCTATTTGGGATTTAATCTTATTTTTTTCAAGTGTCATGACTGTTACTCCTATAGCGAGTGTGAATGAGATGCGGGTGCTTGGACAGGTAACATGTACTGATCCCTTCTTGTTTGTGCAGGGATAAGAGTTTGCACGCATATGTGAAAGTAGTTTTGTAGCAGAACAGACTGCTTCACATCGATGGTTCCACGGATACCATCTTTCATTTGGCTTATGTATCACTAATCCACTATAGTTGTAGATTTACTATGCCTTTGGGTAAGACTTGAAGCATGTTGGACAAATTGTACATATTGTCTCTTCCAAGTGCAGCACAAGGTGAAGATTTTTGGAAAATTTTGTGTCATAGACTTTTCTTAAAGGATGCAATATATTTGCATCACTAATGCAACAAATCTACAACTCCTACAACCTCCACCCCACAATGCCACCAAAGTCCTCTTTCCTGCCTCTCAAGTGATAGTGGGGATGCTTAGATGTTCCACAGCCACTTCCTGCATTAAATACTACATGCCTGTCTTCCTCGTAGACATCCTTCATTTTTTGATAAGCAGTCTCGGTGGTGACCCCTTCAGATCCCGGTGCCCTAGGCAGATGCCTAATGAGCCTTGAGTCCTGTTGAAGAAAGAGCGCTATATAAATTAATTTTTTATTGATGAATATAAAGTTGACTTTGGTGCTACTTTGTATTGGCTGTGATGTGAATAAGATGCTAAGGCGGTATTCTGTTATACCCCTTTCACACTGACAAATATTTCCTGGGTTATTGCACATGAACACGCAGCAACCCAGGAAATTGGTCAGTGTGAAAGGGTCCTGAAAATTGTTCCAGTATTTCAAACTAGGTCTTCACCAGGGTTGGACCCAGGATGCTCGCGGGTCCAGGGGCAGTGTGAATGGGTAACGCTGAAAGATGCTGACATCTCCCAACGCCGTCTCGATTATGCCAACCACCCGGCTTTATGGTGGGTCGGGTGGCTAGTGTGAAAGCGCTTGCAAGCCAGGTTGCACCTGGTATTTTGTACCCGGCTTGCAAGTGTGAAAGGGGTATTACCTGCAGTAACTTGCTGCATGTACAAGAACAGGCTTTTTTTCATGATAAAACCCCGATGTTCAATTTGGGCTATCCAACTAGGGCCCATTTGTCATGCACTGCAAAAGCCGCAGACCTATGTATTTTCATGGCTGATGTCAGGTAAAAAATTGTCATGTATCAGGTATTTTGTTTGCCTGCCGAAAGCAGTTTGAAACAAAATCCCTGATAAGTGCTGACAGTAAGTAGCCCCACCAGCGGTAACTAGTTATGATAATTTACCACAGCTAATAGGATATCAGCCATACTTTAGGTAACGGTATGAAGGTTTGCAGGTCACTACTGGTGGTGGAGAGTCTAAGTTGCGACATGTATCTTGTGTCATAAGGTGCAAAAGGAATAGGTATATGAGCATACAGTATATCTGTACGTAAGTAATAGAAGCATTAGTGCTTGTTATCCCTATGAAGTGTGAGCTGCTGGGAATGTGTCTGTCCTTATGGCTGAAGACTACATTATTAGAAGGGTCACTTTCAAATTCTAAATGAAATAATTTGGATGGATATGGGCATATATGTATATATTTCTGTTGCTCGGGAATAGGTTCCTGGTTGGTAACCATTTGTACGCCACACTGATATTTTCTGGCACTTTGAAAAGGGCCCCAGCAAGGGGTGAAAACGCGTTGGCCCTACAGCATGACCAGAGGGTGTTTACCAGAGTGGGGGACTGGATTCCCTGTGAGATCTCTATGTGAATGGATGGATTGTCCGGGATTCCTGTCACTTTATCCAAGCTCTTGCTGATCTGGTCATTTCCTGTCATTTTCTGCTGCACTATTGGGCTGCTGTGATTGCCATTGTATGTGACTAAGGGCCTGATTCAGGCATGTTCGCTAGGCTGTGTATACTCGCAGCCTAGCCATCAAGTCAGCACCGCTTCTCTGCCGCCGAATCCCCTCTTGAATATGGGACCATCGAATACATTTTCAGCATTTGTTCTGAAAAGTAAGTCAGTACTTCAGGTGGCCTGTGATCTCCGTATTCGGCTAGGTGCTGACATCATGCCACACCTGTGTTCTCAGGGGAATGGGATATACAAGAGAAGAAAGTATGTCGTGGTGTGGTGCACCAAAGAAAATACAAATAAAATATAACCTTTATTTATACATTATTTAAGACTGCGAAATATAAAAAAACATTTAAATGACAAACAAAGTGAGAATTGTGCATGTTTAAAAACAGCACGTGCGGGGACTGTTTGCGTGTTGTCAGTGTGTCTCTATACAGTTATAATGTGGCGTTCTGAGTGAGCAACAGTAGTTGTTAAAGGTCTGTGACCTGTAGTTACCTCTTGGCTCCCTTAATTACTCTGGTAGCCAAAGTGTTGCTAAATATTTCTCCCCTCCTTTTTTTACACTAGGGGATGTTTTGATATGGTGGACCGTAATACAGTAAATTTGTGGGGTATATATCAACCTCTGAATAATTCTTACTGCCACCAACATATAACACAGAAACGAGATTTACTCGTGGAATGCCTGATACTGAATGCGGTACGTGCTATAATTGAGCATGCCCGTTGTTCAGGTACATTGTAACAATTCAGCTATTGGAGATATCATGCAACTTGGAGTAATGTTGCAGCCCTGAATAGGGTTAAATTGAATAGAACGCCACTGTCTATTGTAGAAATCTGCCTAGACACAATTAAATTAGATACAACAACATTTCAAATTACAGCCCTGAAAAGGGCTAGATGTATGAGCCGCTAGGCTGTATGTGTCTGGCTTGGAGAGGCAGAACACACAACAGGACACCCGCACTGCCGTACTACCGGCGCACGTTTCGCTCCCCGCTTTATCAAGGTAACCCGCTCTTTTACCTCTGGTGCTGTGTTATATGTTGGTGGCAGTAAGAATTATTCGGAGGTTGATATATACCCCATAAATGTACTGTATTACGGTCCACCATATTAAAACATCCCCTAGTTTAAAAAAAGGAGGGGAGAATTATTTAGCAACACTCTGGCTACCAGAGTAATTAAGGGAGCCAAGAGGTAACTACAGTGCACAGACCTTTAACAACTACTGTTGCTCACTCAGAATGCAGTATAGAGACACACTGACAACACACAAACAGTCCCCGCACGTGCTGTTTTTAAACATGCACAATTCTCACTTTGTTTGTCATTTAAATGTTTTTAATATTTCGCAGTCTTAAATAATGTATAAATAAAGGTTATATTTTATTTGTATTTTCTTTGGTGCACCACACCATGACATACTTTCTTCTCTTGTGTATCTAATTCTCATGATAATGTCAGTGGTAGCACACCCCTGTATAAATTGATGGTCATTGCCAATTATAAGAAATAAGGGGGCCAAAATATCCTTATTTTCTCATCACAATAGTGTATCCTGTGCGGCAGATTCTCCTATTCTGTCTCTTCTCAGGGGAATGACCAGCGTCTTTATGGAGACCCCCATGGGGTGTGGTATAGGGTTCTGACAGTCGGGATCCCGACAGGCCGGACTCAGACAGCATGACAAGCGCAACAAAGCCCTTTGCGGGCTCGCTGTGCTCACCACATATTCTATTTTTTCTCTATGGGGGTCGTGGACCCCCACGAGGGCGGAATAGCCAGTGGCCGTCAGGATCCCGTCTGTCAGTGTTTTAACAGTTGGGATCCCTACTGTTGGGACCGCGTCCGGCACCCGTTCTCCTGCTGCTGCTCATTGCCCGCCCCGGTCCTCCCTGTCCAGAGCGGAAACTCGCTGCAGCCGTTTTCTCCCGAGGTTTGAGCAAGCGCATATTCACACATGTGCAAACCTCCACCATCGGACACAGGGCTGAATTGGCCCCTAAGTCTGTATAGGTGATTGTATGTACATTAAAATTAACCGTACTCAACTATCAACATTTCCCTTCTTGTTTACATATCTGACATTGGGCGGAATACCCGCTGAAAGAGCTACTGAAGAGCCCCAGATAGGTTCATTTTACATCCCTTCATGTTGTTTTGAGTATGACGTTTTGGTGGAGTGATTAGGGAATAATATCTGACTCGCTGCTCTGTATGTGCACTTGGGGCCTGATTCTGGTTCACTTGTAAAAGCAATTTTTTTTTCTCTAATGGACAGAACCATGTGCACTGCAGGGGGGGGGGGTGCAGATGTAGCATGTATAGAGAGATTTAGATTTGGGTGAGTTATTTTGTTTCTGCAGGCTAAGTACTGGCTGCTTTATTCTTACACTGCAATTTAGATATCAGTTTGAAGTAAAAAAACCCCACCCAACTCTAACTCTTTCTGCACATGTTACATCTGCCCCACCTGCAGTGCACATGGTTTTGTCCATTAGAGAGAATTTTCTTTTGTAAGTGAACCAGAATCAGACCCATCTCATACACATTTCTATTTGTTTGGCTTGAACCACAGATAAAGAACAACTCCAGATTTACAAGTTCCCTAATGCCTCTTTTGAGGACTGCTAATCATTATGCTATCACACGCCACTAGGACAGGCTCTACATGGATTTCTCATTTTTATTTATTTTGTGTAGAGAATACTATTTGCATGTCAATGTCAGCCATGTACTTTTTTAATGTAACATTTAGTATACAGTATATCTATAGATAATCAGGGTAAGATTTATATAATTATAGTGGCATAATATGTTTAGGGTTACCGTTTTCTAGTAGTAACTTACAGTAAACTTAAAATAGATAAAAAATCCCAAAAACTACACTAGAGCTTTCCCAGCATATTTATTGTCCCTGTTCTTAATCCTCAGTGAAGCTAACTAGCCTTTGTGAGCCCCGCAGCCCCACACAGGGACTACTCTGCTTCCCACTCAAGTGCCTGTGTATCTATAGGGCATGGAAAGTGTTGCAGACACTGGCGGCCAGCAGTGGGGTCTTTCAAAAATATTTTCTTAAATTCTACTGCTGCTTTCTGTCCCACCGCCCGACACCTTCTGCTTCCCGTCGCTGTTTCCCGAACCCCGTCTCTGCCCAACACCACTGCTGCCCACCCCTGCACATACAGTAGGTGTGTGCCAGTGGCGCTTTACCACTGACACACACACCTACAGTACGGAACCAATACATCAGCACCCGCGATTTGCCGCTGAGGGGTCGGATCCCACAGATTGAACCTGCAGCAGGTTTGCATAATATAAAATTATATACAGGTGGGAAAGGGGAATTGGGAAAAAGGGAGTATGACCGCACAGGTGTGTATGAAAATTCAAATAGAAATAGACAACAATGAGAAACTGACTTTTACCTGTAAGATAGGATCTGTGTGTCCCTATGCACCTTGTGGCTCTGAGCCAATGGGTGCCTATTTGTCGGACAGTCAATGGTGCACCCCGGAGTTAGAATAGCAATATGTAGGCTTGCCAAGGGAGGTAAAGAGGGAAAGAAAACTCTGGGTGGGGGCACCCTTATGTCACTGTTGTTGATGAATGTTATTGATACAATTTAAAAAGGAATAAATCTTTATTAGGTATGCTCTAACATATTGTTCCTTATTATATGTCACCTTGGTGTTTAGAGCGCCGCAAAAATATGTGGTATTTGGTGAGGGGCAAACTTTGCCTCCTAGGGGGAAGGAGACAGCCGGTTTCTAGTGTTTAGTTATTGATCCTCATTTATCCTATGATATCACCATGGTATTGGTATAGGTATATAAGGACTGTAATCATTGGATCATTTTCTTAAAACACAGTGGTCACCTATCAGGCAGGGATATGTTAAAGAAGTGTAGCTCTTGAGCTGTAATACTGTTAGTGCTCACAGGGGGGCGGTATAGTGCTACAGATACAGATACAGGTAATACGGTGATACAGAAGAGAGACAAGTGTGATTTAATAAACCCGTATCACAGCACCTTTTTCCATTAAAGGAGATGACTGTAAATAACGGGGTATATAAGATCTAATTTAAAACGCCCATTTACTAAGACTAACATGTATCTGGTTCAGAAGTGATACATATTAGGCAGACTGCCAGCACTCTGATGCCGAATTAACAAATTAGTCTATTGTAACCAATTGATTGCAAAGTGACACCCT
This sequence comes from Crinia signifera, assembly GCF_055691185.1. Lineage (NCBI taxonomy): Eukaryota > Metazoa > Chordata > Amphibia > Anura > Myobatrachidae > Crinia > Crinia signifera. The sequence goes on from NC_139225.1 coordinate 77,637,664, forward strand.
ACAATTATCAACACTGTAACCTAATAGTAGCTACTAATATGGCTGACTGAAACTGTACTTAAACACACACCAAACCCTAATAGAATCATATTGACACCTCTCTCCTTAACAATTGTTTTATGATAAAAAGGAGTATTAAATGGTTAGTTGCTCCTTGAACTCGCACATGCCTTTTAAAACACACTGTTTTCACTTGTGTATATGTTTTATGTTGTATGTCATATTTCGCGTTCCTTTTTAAGTGATAACTAATAAAAGGTATATTTTATGACTCAAGTTCTTATAAATGGTGCACCACCATATGACAATTCTTTCTCTCCTTAAAAAAAGTCTTCTACTAATACTGTCTGTGGTAGCACACCCCTAAGAAAATTACAATTTATACTTATCCTTACTAGAGGGGGCCAAGCTTAAATATACCCCATACCTGTCTCTCTACCTGTGCAACAGATCAGCAAACCTTTGCCCAAATGCTGCACTCAGCACTGTGCGTGGGGACGTTGGAGGGAAGTAGACTGTCAGATTCAGAGCTCCACCAGTGCAATCAGCGATGCATTACAGCAGGGATTCAGATGGGTGCTGGCTGCACACACCCTTTGCAATGCTCACAGGTCAGCTCCTGAACCAAGATGCAGGTAACCTGCTTGGGGGGGGAGATGCACTGGAACTGGAGGAGCTGCCTCTCCTACTTCACCCCCACCTCTTCCAGTGCATCACATTTTGCCCTCACCGCCAGGCTACATGCAACCCCCATCTTCCATATGTGCCTGTGCCCCCCTTGTCCCCCCACACGCTAACCTGCCCCCTCCTCCTATATAGTTCAGATGTTAGAAAGCTTAGGAAGTTGGTCAGACATCGGGGTGGAGGAGGCACTGCATTATGAGGTGATTTTAGCTCATATTCATATGCCACATTAACAATATATAGAATGTATTTCAGATTAATTTGATTATATCTTCATTGAAAAAAATGGTGCTTTTCTTTAAAAAAAATAAGGAAATATCGAAGACCCCAAACTTTTGAACGGTAGTGTAAGTGTTAATAAATAAATAATAAACTCTGAATCAGGCCCACAGTGACGATACTGGTTGCAAAGTGCCTTCAAACGAATGTTCCGGAAGCACTGTGTCCATTCTGATTAATTAAATTCCCCCCAATAAATCTGGACTTACTGTATCTCTGTGAGTATAAATAGCTTGCAACATGAATATTCTTAGGGGGGTTTGAAATCCTAAACTGGTTTTATGTTCTGGTAACATGTTGTACAGTATAGACAGTGTGTTGTGCAGTGTAGACTGCTATAAATGTTACAGGGGTGTACACACCGTGCAATTCCTTTTCTATTCAATCACGATTCGGTCAGGATTGGATGTGCACATTCGGGTCAGGTGTGGTATAATACCCCGACAGTCGGGATTCCGACAGTCAGTACTCCGACGTCAGGATCCAGACTGCACAGCGTGGGGAGCGCAATGAAGCCCCTTGCGGGCTCGCTGCGCTCGCCACCTATTTTATTTTCCCTCTATGGGGGTCGTGGACCCCCACTAGGGAGCAGCCGGGATTCCGACGTCGGAGTACTGACTGTCGGAATACCGACTGTCGGGGAGCCGTCCGGCACCCTGCGGGTCAGACTATATAGGACAGAACTGTTTTATATAGTCTTGCCTGACGTCTATTTTCTGTTCAGTTTCGATTCCGCAGGGCCACGCATCGGGACCGAATGCTTCTGAAACCCTTGTGATTTACACTATATAAGCAAAATCAAATAGAAAAATCGTCACAATCGAACTATGTGTACTGGCAGTTTATTTCCATGGTGTATGTTAAGAACATTACATATTTGCTCTGTTTTGACTATTTTATGACAAGTGACTTCTTTTGTTTAGAGAACAATTCCAGCTACTTACACTTTTCTTGAATATGATCATTGTTTAGAGGTCTTTTTTCCTTTGTCATACAATTCTATTTGTCATCATTAGAGACAGGATTATATGCATTTGCATATTTGCATATGCATTTGCATATTTTGCCCATTCTCACTGGTTATTGTATATTTTACCTAAAATCTAGTGATGGTGCATATTTTAGGCCCCACCCTCCTCCCACCTGCGAGTCACAGCACTGCTTTGCCCTGTTGTTGCAGACCAGGTAGTGGTAGAGTGTGCAGGCTGGGGCAATATGTGCGCAGTGTGGGGAACCTTGGATGTACGCGATGTCTGACACTGCTCTAGGCTGCCAATCCATGTTGATAAAAGTCAGTCAGGGCGGATGCCATTACGGAGCTCCTGAACCTTTGCCTGCCCCTGGCCTGGGACTTTACACCAAGAGACAGACTTCTGCAGCAGAGGAGGCGGGCAGAAGGGTTGTGACATCACATGGCGCGGAGGAAATGCTGTGTCACAGTGAGTATGCGGCGCAGGGAGGAAGCCTTCCACTGCGCTGCCCTCACATGCTACAGGTATGCTGACATTGGATCCATCGGAGCTGGAGATGAGGGTCCGTGTAGTTGAAGAGCTTTGGATAATGCAGTATGCTGTAGCAGCCAGGAAGAAAAAAATCCTGTGTACAGCACTAGACATCTGCAGCTGTGGGCCTATTTTTGAGGTTTCTTTGCAACTAATTGTATGCTGATTTTTAAATAAATAAGTTAAAAATTACTTTTTTTTAATTATTTAATGTAGCATATTTTAACACTTTTCATGCATATTTTAAGCATTGTTCATGCATATTTGCATGCATATTTCAAGATTTTTTTGTTGCATATAATCCTGTCTCTAGTCATCATGGAACACATTTTCTGGTGCCTCCTTAATGCCTGAAGTACAGGTTAGACAGACGGCATCAGCCCTATACCACAGAATGTTGCTTTCTGCTTGTAAACCCCCCTCCCCCATATTTAATATACTTTGTCCACAATTGTTGCTGTATTCAGACCGCTTGATATTTGCAAGGCTGCCGATCAGACGCGCAGTATGGTGTTAGTTCTTGTGCCTTATGGGTCACGTGATAATGTTGGTGTTACAGTGGTTTGATGACCACTAGAGATAGACTGGTTAGATGCTGTGTGTGACTGTAATATATGGTGTTGGTCTAAAAGGGTATGGATCATTGGGTAGACAGCATTAAGGTCGACATGGGTTAGGTCGACACAAGCATTAGGTCGACATGGGGTTTTGTCCCGAATTTCGACACAGTCGACATGGACACTGAAACTTCACTGCATCCCCTCTCATGGCTCTGGCACACTATTTTATTCTCCCACCACGCCCTAGTGGATGGTAGGGCATGAAATACCGCCTGTTGGCACATAAAACTAAAAAAAAAAGTGAAAAACCCCATGTCAGCCTTTTGACTGTAAATCTTCCCCATTTTGACCTAATGCTTTGGTTGACCGAATTACCCTGTCGACATTCAGTCATGTTGACCTTAATGCTTTTCGACCCAATGCTTGTATACCTAGTGACCGTATCCTAAAATATCCATCCCAGGATTGTGGGGCAGATGTATGATCCAGCATTAAGTGCAAAAATGCACTTAACGCTGGTTAACCGGGGGGATTACGATTTCCCTAATGTATCACTAGCGCACCTAACGTGTAACTCGGCGGGGCTGTCCCCTGCAATCCCCCCCAGAAATTAATGTCCGGGGCGATGTATTAACAGCCTTCAAGGCGTTATTTTGCCCCGGCCGCTTCGACAGCTCAGGGCTAGCGTTGTCCTATCCCCCACTGTGGGGACAACGCTAGCCCTGCTTCTGGCTCGGGCTGTGCAGGAGATCGCACGTTTATTGCGAGAACTCGCGCATGCCCATTAGAGCCGGACGGGGGGGGGGGGGGAGCGCACTGAGCATGCGCGGGACGCCGGGGGAGCCGATAAGGAGAGACGTTAACGCTGGGCATAACGGCTCTCCTTATCGGCTTGCAGGGGGTTAATACATTAGCAAATAACGGGAGCCTGCTTCTCCTCGTTATGCAGGAGAAGCGGGACCCGTTATTTGAGAAGCGCTAAGGTGGGGTTAGTACATCTGCCCCAATGTAACTAATCTTAGTAATATACCTGTCTATGGTTAGAATATTTCTATCACTAAGATTCCACCATCTAGCTTCCGCAGACCTCTTTCTGTAAAGTCATGCAATGTCAGTAGGCCTAGATGAGTAAAGTCTCTGATAATAAGGCACTCACGAGAACCTTTTCCATTTACTACAAGAGCTGTGCAAGATCAGCTTATTAATGTGGAAAAACGCTTCCATGGAACAGCTTTAGTATGTGATGTCTGTAGAGCTCCCTGCTGTACATCTGCTTAGTGTCACCACCAACAAGACATTACTTCTACATGTACCATGCGTATTACAGTACCTGTGGGAGGTCTTACACTATGCAATTTTCGGCTGATTTCATCCGATTTCGGCCCTTTGGGCAGATAAATCGGACCAAAATCGCATGTGTTTGACATCTGATCTGATGCGCGGTCCCGCGCGGATCGGATCACGGCGTCGGACCTGCAGAACAGAAGATATATCGGAATCTGAGCCATCATGGGTGCTTTTTAGCACCCACGATGTTCCGATCCGATATATCTTTATATACAGCCCCGCTGTCTTAGCAGCGCCCCCCCCCCCAAAATTGACGGCTTCGGCGGAGGTAGTGCAGGCGGGGACCGCAGGTGTCGCAGAGCAGAGACCGTCGGCGCGGCGGGAGAATAGGATGAAATCCTATTCAAAAGACCGGGCGGCCCTGATTGGCTGAGCTCAGCGGCCGCCCGGTCTTTTGAATAAGATTTCTTTCTATTCTCCCGCCGCGCCAACAGTATCTGCTCTGCGACGCCTGCGGTCCCCGCCTGCACTACCTCCGCAGGGAGCGGTCAATGCGGGGGGGCGCTGCTAGTAAGACAGGGGGGCGCTGCGGGGGACACAGAGTTGGCAGTACAAGAGCCGGGCAGGAAAAGCTGTCAGCGCTGGAAAAAAAAAGCCCCTACAATGAATGGGCAGCCTGTGATTGGCTGAGCGCTCTCTCAGCCAGCCAGCAATTGGCTGAGAGAGCGCTCAGCCAATCACAGGCTGCCCATTCATTGTATGCTGCCCGGCTCTGTCACTTTCCCCCGCAGCGTCCCCTGCACGCTGCCTTAGCAGCGCCCCCCACCAGCAGCCCTGTTCCGCAGCCCCCCCCCCCGCAGCCCCCCCCCCCCCCCTGCTCCGGGTTTACATGTGATAAATCGAGACGATTTATCACATGTAAAAAATGGCACATCAAGTGCCAATCTTATCAAGCTCCCCCCGGGGAGCTGCCGGGGAAGCTCAGGGGGATGTCGGGGGCGACTTGTCCTCAGGACAAGTCGCCCTAGTGTATGGGGCCTTTAAACTGCTGCCAGAGACTTTCTTTCATTAGAATAATATTGATGGCATACTAGTCACTAGAGATGTGCGGCGGCCACTTTTTCGGGTTTTGGATCTGGATCTCCCTTCGTGTTTTGGATCTGGATTGGTTTTGGCAAAACCACCCTTGTGGGTTTTGGTTTTGGATCTGTATTTTTATGAAAAAATGCTAAAAATGGCTAAAATAACAGAATATGGGCCTGTTTTTGCCCCTAAAGTATTATTAACCTCAATAACATTAGTTTCCACTCATTTCTAGTCAATTTTGATCACTTCACAGCTTAGTTGGGCCAAAAGGGTATACCGAGGTAGCTGGATGACTAAGCTAAGCGACAGCAGTGGGCATCACATACATGTGGACCTTACACTTCCAACCTGGAACATCTTGGAAGCAGAGCGGCACTGCAGGGGCAGACAGGGTGGCAGTTTAATAACTATCCCAATAAAAGAGAAATGCTCCAAAGAGAAAAAATACAAAGAGGTATCGGCCTTGTCATGACTGGTGGTAGCAGCTTCAGCACTTCTATCAGGTTGCTGATCTCCCACTATTTCCTCCTCCATCATCCTCCAAAAATGTGTTTTTATTTTATTTATTACTTTTATTTATTTTTCTTACTTTACACTGGACACAGCCTGTCACACTGGACACAGCCTCTTGGACACTGGACACTGCCCCTGGACACAGCCCCTGGACACTGGACACAGCCCGTCACACTGGACACAGCCCCTGGACAAAGGACACAGCCTCTGGACACAACTCCTGTACACTGGACACAGCCGTCACACTGGACACAGCCCCTGGACAATGGACACAGCCTCTGGACACAGCTCCTGTACACTGGACACAGCCTCTGGACACCGCCCCTGGACACAGCTCATGTACACTGGACACAGCCATCACACTGGACACTGCCCCTGGACACTGGACACAGTCTGTCACCCTGGACACAGCCCCTGGACAATGGACAAAGCCTGTCACCCTGGACACAGCCTCTGGACACCCCCCCTGGACACAGCTCCTGTACACAGCCGTCACACTGGACACTGCCCCTGGACCTTGCCCCTGGACACTGGACACAGCCCGTCACCCTGGACACAGCCCCTGGACCTTGCCCCTGGACACTGGACACAGCCCGTCACCCTGGACACAGCCCCTGGACAATGGACACAGCCCGTTACCATGGACACAGCCCCTGGACAATGGACACAGCCTCTGGACACCCCCCCTGGACATAGCTCCTGTACACTGGACACAGCTGTCACACTGGACACTGCCCCTGGACACTGGACACAGCCGTCACACTGGACACTGCCCCTGGACCTTGCCCCTGGATACTGGACACAGCCCGTCACCCTGCACACAGCCCCTGGACAATGGACACAGCCCGTTACCCTGGACACGGCCCCTGGACAAATGGACACAGCCTCTGGACACCGCCCCGGGACACAGCTCCTGTACACTGGACACAGCCATCACACTGGACACTGACCCTGGACACAGCCACTGGACACAGCTACTGTACACTGGACACAACCCCTGTACACTGGACACAACCCCTGTACACAGCCCCTGTACACTGGACACAACCCCTGTACACTGGACACAGCCCCTGTACACTGGACACAGCCCCTGTACACTGGACACAGCCCCTGTCACACTGGACACAGGCCCTGTACACAGGACCTTGCCACTGGACACAGCCCATCACCCTGGACACAGCCCCTGGACAATGGACACAGCCCCTGGACAATGGACACAGCCCGTCACCCTGGACACAGCCCCTGGACAATGGACACAGCCTCTGGACACCGCCCCGGGACACAGCTCCTGTACACTGGACACAGCCGTCACACTGGACACTGCCCCTGGACACAGCCCCTGGACACAGCTCCTGTACAAAGCTCCTGTACACTGGACACATCCCCTGTACACTGGACACAAACCCTGTACACAGCCCCTGTACACTGTACACTGGACACAGCCCCTGTACACTGGACACAACCCCTGTACACTGGACACAGCCCCTGTACACTGGACACAGCCCCTGTACACTGGACACAACCCCTGTACACTGGACACAACCCCTGTACACTGGACACAACCCCTGTACACTGGACACAACCCCTGTACACTGGACACAACCCCTGTACACAGGCCCTGTCACACTGGACACAGGCCCTGTCACACTGGACACAGGCCCTGTCACACTGGACACAGGCCCTGTCACACTGGACACAGGCCCTGTCACACTGGACATAGGCCCTGGACACAGACACTGGACACTGCCCCTGGACACTGGACACTGCCCCTGGACACTTGACACTGCCCCTGGACACTGGACACAGCTCCTGTACACGGGACACAGCCCCTGTACACAGCCCCTGGACACTGGACACAGCTCCTGTACACAGGCCCTGTCGCACTGGACACAGGCCCTGTCGCACTGGACACAGGCCCTGTCGCACGGGACACAGGCCCTGTCGCACGGGACACAGGCCCTGTCGCACGGGACACAGGCCCTGTCGCACGGGACACAGGCCCTGTCGCACGGGACACAGGCCCTGTCGCACTGGACACAAACCCTGTCGCACTGAACACAGCCCCTGTACAGCCCCTTGTACACTGGCCACTGCAGCGCCTGTACACTGGACTTGTGTACAGCAGCCCCTGCAGACCCTAATCGAGTGAGCAGCAGCAAAATAATATATTATTATTATAGCACAGCACAGAGCACAACCACCCTCTTCCCTCTCCTATGCTGGAGTAAAGATGGCGGGGCGCGCGTGCGTCTTATATAGAATCCAGATCCCGCGAGAATCCGACAGCGCGATGATGATGTTTTGACTCGTTTTCGGTCCGGAATTAAGGCGGGAACTCCCGAGCCGGCTCGGATCCAGACTTGGATCGCGATATTCGGATCTGTCGGATCCCGGAGATCCGGACCCGCTCATCTCTACTAGTCACCATTAATATTAGAATGTAACCAGGTTGATGGTGTCTAAGCTCTAAAGAGCAGGGCCCTCTCTCCTCGTGTGCTTTTCTAAGAATATATCTCTGCCACTGTTCTAATTGCATCAGTGTTCGCTGCTATAACTGTCTTTTTTTTACCATGTACTGTACTTGTACTAATTTGCATTTGTACGGTAAATCACTATTTTCTTGTTTTGTTCTTTTGATCATCTTTGTATTGTCAGGCGCTGCGGAACCCTTGTGGCGCCATATAAATAAACGATAATAATAATTCCAGGAACCATGTGAAATGGGCAGAAAATAGCTTTATATTTGCAATCAGGAAACAGGTGGTTGTTAGCTGCCTGCATCAGATGCCTTCTACCGACCTGGTGCTACTGGCTTTGTATTTGGATTAGTATTGTTGGGTTGCTTTGCGCATGGTTACATGGCAATGTTTCCTCTTGAGCCGCCCGCCAGGATCGCGTCGTATAGCATATGTGGTCCTTCTGCATGCTACATACGAGGCTGGACTGAAAAGTAATGCATCCATGGCAGTTTTTTATTTGTGAACACATTTGAACACTATTTTTGTTGTACATGATAGCTCAGTTTATCCTCTATGTAATGCACTATTCACTTTTCAACGTAGTCCCCATCTCTTTCTACGCATGTGCACCAACCCTTGATGAGTCGGGCAAACCCATCGGAGAAGAAAGCTGGTGGTTGTTCTCGACACCAGGATCAAACGGCAGCTTTCACCTCGTCGTCAGAGTTGGGGTGTTGGCCTTTAATGTGCTCTTTCATTATTGGGAAGAGGTGAAAGTCGCAGGGTGCAAGGTCAAGACTGTATAACAGTGTGGCAGAACCTCCGTGAACTGCAGGTGCTGTAACCCTCTTCCCAAAGATGAAAGATCACCTTAGGGTTGCAGCACCTGCAGTTCAAGGAGGTTCTGCCACACCCATTGTACAGACCCGTCCTTGCGCCCTGCAACTTTCACCTCTTCCCACAGATGAAAGACCACCTTCAGGGTCACACTTCAACTCTGACGACGAGGTGAAAGCTGCCGTATGATCCTGGTGTCGACATCAAACACCAGCTTTCTTCTCCGATGGGTTTGTCCAGCTCGTCAAGCTTTGGCGCACATGCGTGGATAGGGATGGGGACTATGTTGAAAAGTGAGCAGTGCATTACGTAGGGGATAAACTGAGTTATCATGTATAAAAATAAAGAAAAAGTGTCTGCATTACTTTTTAATCCAGCCTGTGCGATCCCAGCCAAGCCTGCCTGGTTTAAATGCAATCTAGCGGATCACTTCTGCAGCTGGTACGACTTGCAGGCCTCGGAGTGATGCGCACGGGGCCGCGCATCGCATTGGACCTGCTGTTAAATGCATGCAATTTTCTCGCTTTTTATGTGATTGGTCACTGCAGTCCCATAAAATGTGTCCAAATTGCATGCATAGGGACAGCTTTTATCTTCTCACCCTGTTACATATATATATTTATTACTATAGCACATGGATATTCTGCAGTTGGATTTATAACTATATTGACATTATTGTATTCCTTTCTGTCTATTGGCAAGTGCTTTGATCACACAGCTTCTGCACAGGGATTTGCAGCGTGATAATAATTATAGTATCGCTAACTGTAGTGGTTCCTACATTTTTGTATCACGGTGTCCTAGTTTTTCTGAATTTTTTCCCTATTTAAAAAAGTATGCCAGCTATCCACATCCATCTGATTATCCCCAGACCCCACACCCTACACCCTGGTCTCCGTCTGGTAGAGAATTGGATAGGTAGGCTATACAGAGCGGCAGGTAATGATGACTGAGTGCACAATGCCCTATGTCTGGTTGATTGTTTTATTATGAGATATACAGATGGGGTCATTCTCTTTGTTGCCTCCAGACCGCCATCTGCAGGTTTCTGGGGGAATGGGGACAGGAGGTGCACGCGCCCCATTCTGGTGGACGACGCATGGCAGTAGTCGCGCTGGGAGCTGCTCTGATGAGAGTTTCTCCATTTGTAACATGGGGGTGACATATAGCAATTTAGGGGTGCCAAATTGAGATTATATCTTGCCACCTCCAACATACAGAACTGTCAGCCATGATGTCATCTTTACATTCCGTTATTTGGTGAGAAACAGGCTCTGTTTGTCAACAAATGTCATGGGCTGTAATGTTAACCACTACACTAGAGGTGGGCAATAACTGTCATCCCAGCATGCCTTGCTACAGTATTTTTTTTTTTAAGTATTGCAGGGCATGCTGGGATGTGTAGTTTTGAAGCAGCTGGAGGTCCGTTTATTTCCCAACCATGTTTTCATTCAGCTTTGTTCCTGTTGTAATGCCCACTCAGATGAGTCCCAGTAGTGAGGGCTGAGATAATGTCAGTGTTGTGCACTGGGATATATCACAGGGCCTTCCATTGGAAACCCAAAATATACGCACAACAATAAAAGATGAAAAAGAGATTGCAAATAATTAAGATAATAAAAATATAAGATTAAAATCTTTTAATATTGTATTGTATTATAAGTAATGCTGGATTCCATTAATAATGTAACTGTATTGCCTATATTTATTGAAAATGTTTGTATGGTTTGTATATTATATGTTAAGGTGGGTTTTGTATTGAATGAATCATCCCCATTTTCTGTATGTTTGGGTAAATCCTTGATAAACCTGAGATCAATAAGTACATCTGAATACCGATTGGCTGTGGCATCTGTTAAATATGGATGACCCCAACTATCATCTGAGGAAACCGCTATAGCCTTAACAGCAGAGAAAAGTTGGGGTCTACACACTATCACCTATCCTTGCCCATTGCTACTTGCATATGAACTGAACGCCCTCCCTCTGATTAGACAGCTACATTTCCATAGAGACAGCTTGGACCGGCATGGCTGCTACTTCATTGCAGCCCTGGCTCTCTGCTAACCTTATCCCTACCCCTCCTCTCCATCAAGCGGGTTTGGATCTGACAGCACTAGAAGTGTGTATCTGCCCCCTGCTAGCAGTGTTTTGGTCTTGACAGCGTGCAGGTGGACGCTGATGTTACCTGAGCCCTGCAATGGCTCCCTGCCAGTGGTGATCATGTCACCTCCCGGTGTGTGGGTCTATCATTGCTGTTATCAGAGTCCTGCATCAGCTCCCTGTCACCAGTTGTATCCATACTTGTCCTCACTGTGCAGGTCTGGTGCTGATGCTCCTGGCACAATGCCTGCTGTCCCTATGCAGCGCAAAAGGTTGGCATCTAATTTACTTATCTATTTCCAGTGGTTCTATTGAGCCTTGAGTCCTGTTGGAGAAAGTGCGCTATATAAATTAAACTTTCTTACTATTGCTTCTTAAAACAACCAGTTCATCAAGTCAGTGGATCCAGCCCCTTGAATTCCAATTGGAATTTGCTATATAGTCAACAATGTCACCTAAGGCTGGACCTCTACTACCGTTTATGCCTTGACCAATATCCATGTCGTTGGAAGAAAATCATCTTGCACTACATTAAACACCTGATCACTGGGCATAGCGCTCATCTATGGACATTAAAACATAATTGGTCGGTTGATGGTGATTGTGCATTGCCTATTTGGATTGTTGATAGACAATATTAATTTATAAGTCAGTTGAATATCTTTATGTCTATATATGCAAATATTACAAAATATATATTCTCCTTATTTGTGCTCTTTTTCATCTTTTATTGTCTACATAAATTAATTTCCAGATTACATTTTGGAGCTGCATAATTTAAATTAGAATGTAATGAGCTCAGAGTGTTTTAAAGAATTATGAATTATTCTTTTGCACCTGATAATTATTGCTTTCTATAATAACAAGGCAGGGGCGTAACTAGTACTTTGTGCGCCCCATAGCAATATTATGAAATGGCCCCCACCATTGTCACTACATATTCTCTTCTGGGGGGGACAGAAGAGAGACTATATGAGGCAGAGTTCAATTATAATTCAGCGCACTGCAAATAGCACTGGGTTGGAGCTTCTGAGGCTTTCCAATTGGAAGCGCTATTATGACGGAAAATGACAATATTCACTGAAGTAACAGCACTCTGAGACTAAGGTGTCTTATCGCACTGCTGTGTTCGCACCACACTAGGGCACAAAACAGCATTGCCAAGATAGTTTTGTGGGATTTCTGCTTGCAAAACTCCTGGGGTGCACGCAGACTCCACTAGTCAGACTTAACAGTGCGCTGATAAATAATGCTGGGGAGCTTTATCACAGCACTGTTCACAGTGCGCTGAATTGAATGACCGCTGGGAAAGAGAGGGGGCTTTATGGAAAAAAGGGGGAGCAAGAGAGACAGGGAGGTGTGTGAACAGCAGTGTGGGAACAAAATCATAGGGAGAGAGAGTGTGTTAGGGAGAGAAAGGGGGAGAGACCGTACCAGTTAGATATGGTCAGCTAGAGAGGGAGGAAATAGAGAGGGGAAGTGTGGGGAGGAGAGAGATTAGTGGCAGAGAGAGAGATAAAGAGAGCCGAGACGGAGGAGGAATGAGAAAGAGGGGACAGAGGGGTAGGGTAGAGAATGAGGAGAGGGGTGAAGAGGGAGGTTTTTCGATCACATGCTCCTTTTCTCCGGGCACCTGGTCACAGGCTCCCCCTCTCTCCAGCTCCTGATCACAGGCTTCTCCCCTCCGGGCACAAGCTCCTCTCTGAGGGCATTCAGACACATGACCCAATTCAGACCTGCTTGCTGGGCTGCGTGTGTTCGGAACCCAGTGAGCAGGTTGACACCGCCCTGCTGAGTGCACGCCTACAGCCTTCCGCGCCGCTGTGCAGGTACACATCAGTTTGCTAGCACCTGCACAGAGGAGAAATCATTCAGTGGTTACTTATCATCAAAGGATTTCTCCTCTCCCTGGCTCTCGTGGCATGACCCAGGAGCCTGCTGGGTTTGAAGCAAAATAGGGTCGGGCACCAATGTCATGCACCTGCCCTAAACAGACAAATGAACGTTCGTGCTAACCTGTCCAACGGTATTATGGGCGCTCTCACCAGTTTTTGTGGGCATGCCCATGAGATGCCAGGTGACCACCCAGGCACATCTCCTCCTGTCAATCAGAGCCTTGCCAAGGGAAACATTTCCGAAGACGCCCTCAGCCGGCCCTGCGCTTGTGAATTACTGACATGTGCATGTGCAGTGGAGCCACCATAGGAATATGGGCTGAATTCAGACTTTTGTGTGCAGGTCTGAATCGGCCCCACAGGCTCCTCCTCTCTGGGTGCCCTGGGCAGGCTCCTCCTCTCTGGGCACCTCTCCAGGCGCCATTAAGGCTCTGAGCACTTGGAGATAATATGAATTCTACTGTATGTCCCACCTTGTGAACTACTCCTGTATGGTAAGAGAAAAAAAGTCTTGTTGTTTTCTGGAGGTGCACCCAAAATTAGAAATGATTGGTTTATCAAAATGTTAGGTCTGTTCCCATCCTTGCTGGCGGGTCGCCAGAACGTACGCGCTGGCGACCCGCCAGCAGCCTCGCCAGCGAGGAGACTGAGACGCGCGTGCGTCTCAGTCTCCGTCGCTAGCGCGGCGGAAACCCTGTCCGTCTCCGCCTCAGGGAGACAGACGGGGTTAGGGGGGGGTTAGGGGGGATGCGGGCAGGCGGCGGGGACCCCGGGTTACCGCCGGCAAGCCGGCGGGGACCCGGGGAAACGTATGGAAGCGCCGTCGGAAGGGGACGAGAGGCGCGCGCGTCCCCTTCTCACGAACGCCATGGCGCTGGCGGGGGATGGCGGATGGCGACGCCAGCGCCATCCCCTGCCAAGATGGGAACAGACCCATCTGTACATACATTTTAATAGATTAAAACTAAAATGTATCACTCACATCACAAAATAAACAGGATACCGTCCTGATTAGGATGAAGGGAAAAAAATGTAAAGCAGAATTTATTTATTTATTTCCAGTTTCTTATATTGCGCAGCAGATTCCGTTGCGCTTTACAATGGTAAAAGAAGGGTGATAGAGACTGCTGCAGTGAGGGGTGCGGGTCCCCCTGGGTGTTATCTGCTGCCGGCAATGTACTTACACTGGTCTCCAGTGGCAGCCTGTATTTATGGGACCCCGGAGTGATGAACCAGCTATAAAGCCACGCCCCTACTTGCATGTACATACCTTTTTGCCTGCACTTTTCTTTGTTTGTAGTACCCCCACACTATGGCCCTTATTCTGGTTCACTTGCAAAGGCAAATTCCTTTTCAAATGGACAGAACAATGTGCACTGCAGGGGGGACAGATGCAATTCTCTCTGCACATGTTACATCTGCCCCACCTGCAGTGCACATGGTTTTGTCCATTTGAGAAGGATTTTGCCTTTGCGAGTGAACCAGAACAAGAGCCTTCGTGTAACTATACCTGGTGGGCTGTGGTGGTGTAGTTTTAAAAGCAAGTCTTTAAAATAGTAGAGAGGTTAAATAAATAAAACCTATTAAAATTGTAATCGCTATTCGATCTCCATCTGTTGAAAATGTTCAGACAGTTGAAAAAACACCTGGAATGGCGAAAAATTGAACAATCTAGCGACAATGCAGATGCTATGTAAAAAGTTGGGTACTTGTGTATTTTGGCGGCGCCCATCGCATCGCATACCATAAGGCATGCGACGGTATGCGATGCAACGCGATATTGCGTGATATTGTACAATGGCATGCAATTTTAAAATTAGGGTGCTTAAACAATCTTTCATAGCATAGGGGCAAAAATCGCGTCGCATCGCATGCCATCGGGTGCATGGCATGCGATGCAATGAAAACACAAGTACCAAAAGTTGTATTTGCATGGGGGAAAGACAGATGAAAATGGCCAAAATTGAATAGGTGTGTGCCGATATTATCGCCATACATTGAATATTCGGGTAAGGTTCTGGAAGTTAAGGTTATCGTTCCAATCTCTGCTCTAGTAGCATACCCGGGATGGTATTGATAATCCTGACATGCATTATCCCAATGGTCATGATTCTGACAGATCCCAGTATTTTAATCCTAATCCCTGTACTTTTGGGATTCTCACTGTCTGGATGCTGCTGTCAGTATTCTGACCATCGGTATGGTGTCTGACTGTATATTAACTACATTTTGAATACCCCAATTTTCTGGTAAGATGACTGATATAATAGCCTCTAGCCTTCATAATGTGTTTTTTTGTTTATTTATTTGTTTTTGTACATTGTTAGGCACTGTGGAACCCTTGTGGCGCCATATGAATAAAGGAGGTGAACAATAACAATAATGATGATGATTATAATAAATATTCTTCATTGAATTCTAGTCTCTCCTAAACATGATTTATCTATTATTTTCTCTATGGAATTCTACTTGGGGGATACTTGCCTACTTTGGTGTCGCTTGGAGAGGAGAGACTGATCTCTGGGGGGGAGTGGAGCAGACGCTAATGTTAGTAAGCACCACACCCATTCCAGATAAATGCTGTAATTCGCAGCACTTCCGGGAGAGGTCGGGGCTAATTCTCATCATTTTAGCCCCGCTTCCTCCCCAAACTGCCTCAAACGGCAGCTTCAAACTCTCTTCTCCAGGGAACTGTGGAGCAGCGTGCAGGAGGTCCGGGGGTCAAAGAAAAATTGCAGGATACTTGCCAACCTTTCCGTGAGACAGGGAGGCGGATGCAAATTTCGGGAGCCTTGCGGCCATTATGGGAGCGTAGGCAAGTATGACTTGGGCACTGCATACAAGTAATGGCCTGGTGTAGTGTTTAGCTGTTCTCTTGTTCAATAGATTGGAAATTGTACATGCGTTTTATTTTAATTTTTTTAATGAAGTTAGTCAAGTAGCAGGAATCTGGCAAAGGTCAGAATTAATGTAACAAGATCCTACTTATGTTACAGTGAGCAGTCACTGACATATTTGTTTACATTGTTCCTTCACTATCCCTTTCCAACTGCATTGGTAAGAAGAAGTGAGTGCAATATTTTCTGGCGACCATATATACAGTATGTGTGTGGAGTGTTTTCATTCTGTATATTTTATGTTTATTATTTGTACAGTGAGTTTATATATGTGTTTTATTTAATAAATATGAAAGGTCTGTATATTTTTGAGGTTTAAATTTCTATGCTCCTTGTCTGCCTCTAATGCTGTGTACACATGGTGAGATTTGACATGAGATTTTGACTATATAGTCAAAATCACATGCACATCGCATGCACATCGTATGCAGATCGCACAGGTTTTTTTACCTTGCGATCCCAAGGCGCGCTCCCGTGACAGCACAAATCGAATCCCAGATAAACAGGGCAGCAATGACTATATAGTGCAAATCTAATGCTGATTGTATGAAGTGTATGTAAAAAAAATACAGCGATAGCAAAGATTGTATAGCACTCGAATCTTAAGTTGAAGAGCAAGGGAATCTCACCCACTACTAATTCATTTGTATCTATATGAACAACCTATGACATTTCTCATTATACCCTGGTTATTAAGGCTTATTAGGTCTCTGTATCCTCAGATCAATTCTATTTTATATTTGGGCTTTTAATTCTCTACAGCTATTGTTATTTCCCAGGGAAACACTTTCCTTCAACAAGGGAATAATGTTGTATTGGGCATCATTTAATAGTTACCAAGTAGTTGCTATTTGTCTTTACTGTAGCATCCCTTTAACATATGGTAAATGGTTCTCCAGACATTGTATATGACTAACTTTATTATTATTACTAGCCAAATAAATAGCAGTTTGAAGTCGCCGACAACCTCTGTTATACTATTGCAGGAGTAGCCGACTCCAGTCCTCGAGAGCTACCAACAGTTCACGTTTTCCAGCTCATTTCGCAGGTACACAGGTGCACTCATTACTGACTGACACATTTTAAAAGAGCCACAGGTGGAGCTAATTACTTCACTTGTGATTCTGTGAGGAGACATGGAAAACGTTAACTGTTGGTAGCTGGGCTGGAGTTAGCTATCCCTGTACTATTGGATGTAGCCACTAGGGATGCCAATCCCAGGGCATTTTTTCCATCCCGGGATCCGGGATGGAAAAATGCTCAATCCCGGGATCCTGGGATTGGCATCCACACCAAAAATGCCATTATTTTCAATAAACCCACACCGGCCGACCCGCACATTTACTTACATTAGGCAGCGGGCGGGCAGCCAGGAGTGGGTTTGGAGGTGCACGGTGCAGGCGGAGGAAGACCGGCGGGCAGGCGGACGGGCGGAGAAGAGGCGGGCAGTGACTGGTGACGTGTGCCCTGCGCAGCGTGACTTCTACTGCCACACTACGCAGGCCACACGCCGGGGTCAGGCTACGGGAACAGCCGGGCAGCGTCTGAGCGAGTGCTCAGACGCTGCCCGGCATTAGACTGCGCATTGAAATCTCTGACTTTTTTAGGCCAAATTCATGGATCCCGCCGATCCCGTGATTGGCCACACTAGTAGCCACTGACCATATTGCTTGTGAAATACCGAGTAATCACTTCTCAGTGCACCAATGAGGACTACTGCATGTATCCAAAGGTGTATGATTCTCAGGGTAAAGAAACCCCAGAATGATCACACCCTGCTGGAGACACATAGAAGTGTCTAAGTAGAATCCTATGGACGCTAGCAGTTTTAAGGAGGCCTGTTTCAGAGATGTATGCAAACCTGATTTTTTTCCCCTGCAGTTATTTGCATTTTAAGTTACACTGAGCATGTGTTGTAATATCTTGGGTACTCTTTACCTAGAACGGCGCCCGTCGCGGGCATCGCGGGTACATTTATGCCTGCCCGCGACGCGACCGACGCGATGCCCGCGATTTTCCCATTGAAAACCATGTTAAACCTGAAAAATCGCGTCGGTCGCGTCGCGGCCGGCCATAAATGTACCCGCGATGCCCGCGACGCGATGCTCCCGATTTCCCATAGGAAGCAATGTTAAAAGCCGCGATGGACCCGATTTTAGTGTTAAATGCCTCAATCCACCCGATTTGGCCATAGAAATCAATGTTAAATGGGCCACAGAGCCCATTAACCCTTAAATGTCCCCCCAATTTTTGTACGCCACCCCACGATCCACGCCAACCCGAAGCGTGGCGAGCGCAGCGAGCCCGCGAGGGGCGGCGGTACGCGTCCTACGACCTTTTCATGCCCTACTATCCACGTCGGCGTGGAGTTGAGAATAGAATAGTGTGGCGAGCGCAGCGAGCCACCGAGCCCGAAGCGTGGCGAGCGGACGCGGATACCTTCACAGGTAAGCGCGTCCCCTCGCGGGCTTCACAGGTGTCCGTGGCCACGCGGACACCTGTGAAGCCCGCGAGGGGACGCGTATAACTGTGAAGGTATCCGCGTCCCCTCGCGGGGCTCGCTGCGCTCGCCACGCTTCGGGCTCGGTGGCTCGCTGCGCTCGCCACACTATTCTATTCTCAACTCCACGCCGACGTGGATAGTAGGGCATGAAAAGGTCGTAGGACGCGTACCGCCGCCCCTCGCGGGCTCGCTGCGCTCGCCACGCTTCGGGTTGGCGTGGATCGTGGGGTGGCGTACAAAAATTGGGGGGACATTTAAGGGTTAATTGGGGCTATTTGGGCTCTGTAGCCCATTTAACATTGATTCCTATGGGAAAATCGCGGGCATTGAGGCATTTAACGCTAAAATCGCGGTCAATCAGGCTTTTTAACATTGTTCTCTATGGGAAAATCGCGGTAATCGCGGGTACCCGATTTTGATGTACCCGCGATTTACCCGCGATTTACCCGCGATGCCCGCGATTACCGCGATTTTACCCGCGATGCCCGCGATTTCAATCGTGGGCGCCGTTCTAGGTAAAGAGTACCATATCTTGCAACAGTGGTCACCCAGAGGATATGGGTCATTATAGTAGAAGTAGCAGCAAAATCGCCATCATGTGACCATTTTGGTTGTCTGTCTAAAACTGCGTCTTCAGTCCAGTAGCAGCTGCAATGTCCCCTGTGTGTTACATTATGCGGCCATGCTGCATGATTATAGGGCTGCCTACGTAGAATTTCGATAATCGCCTGATCTATTGCTACTGCAGCAGGATGCAACTACTATTACATACCACCTGCTTCATTACCAATACAGCGGTATCACTACTTCCAAGGATGTGGTAGTGATAGCAGCTCCAACTGCAAGTGATTCAGGCCTACTGTGCAGCAACTATGCTGACGGATGTCAGGGCAGAAACTAGGGTTTCCGGCGCCTGGGGCAAGGCAGTCATTTAGTGCCCCCCCCCCTCCCCTTGACGGGGGGGGGAACCAAATAACCGCCTTGCCCCTGGCGCCGGAGACCCCCTCCCTGCTGACAACATACATACCTATGTGCAGCCAGCGGGGGTCCGGGGACAGGCAGCGGGGTCCCGGGGACTGGTGTAGCCACTGTAGAGGCAGCTTGACTCCGTCCGTCTCCTACTAGCGCGGCGGCGGGAAGCGCTGATGACTTTGAAAGACTTGCCGGATGTTGATTCGTCCAGCAAGTCTTTTCAAAGTCATCAGCGCTTCCCGCCGCAGCGCTAGTAGGAGACAGACGGAGTCAAAGTAGGCTGCCGCTACAGCGGCTACCCCAGTCCCTGAAACCCCGCTGCCTGTCACTGGACCTCCGCTGGCTGTCCCTGGACCTGACAGCGTCCTCCCCCCCTCCAGCACCCGGTGCGCGAGACCCCCCAGACACCCCCCCCCCCCCTAGTTACGGCCCTGCGGATGTGAACACTGAAATTAGATGGAAGAATACATGAACGTACTGTAGTGCTTTTGATTTTGCCTTGCTAAACTTTAATAGGCCCAATGTTTTTCAAATGTGAAATGCAGGAATTTGGCATAACAGAGAGATTTAACCTTTGAACATAGTTGTGCAATCTTTCACTCTTTAAATGATTTTTTAACTACTAGTGACATTTGTAAGGAGAAATGGGGCAGCTCACAATAGCCGCCAATCAGTGGTCTGGATACTTAGAAACTAATGTTAGTAGAGCTTGTTGTGCCCAGCTTAGTGCTGTCTGTACGAACTACTATGAAATAATGTACTACCATAAAGCCAGAGAAGATGGAGAACTGTTTATTTGTCACAGTAATGTGATCTTTGATCTCAGTCTTGCAATGTATGTGGATTCAGGGAAAGGGGTAGATAAAATACGTCTGATCCGTCTTCCGCACCATGCCTGGTCCCAAGAATGCATTGCATGGGTGCGCCGGAACACCGTTGACTTCGTAGAATTTGATGGCAGATAGGAACCACTTGGCCCATCTAGTCTGCCCCTTTTTTAAACATGTTACCTCAAACTGTATTTGATCCTTATGTTTTTGTAAGGATATCAATATGTTTATCCCAAGCATGTTTACATTTTTCTACTGTATTTGCCTCTACCACTTCTGATGGGAGGCTATTCCACTTATCCACTACTCTTTCTGTGAAGTAATTTTTCTGCAAATTTCCCCTGTATCGTCCTCACTCTAGTTTCAGTGCATGTCCTCGTGTTCTTTTGCTCCTGTAAAGAATGTCTTCCACCTGTACCTTGTTAAAACCCTTGATATATTTCAAAGTTTCTATTATGTCCCCCCTTTCCCTTCTCTGCTCTAAACTATACGTATTAAGATTTTTTAGTCTTTCCTGGTATGTTTTTTTGATGTAGGCCATGCACCATTTTAGTTCTTTGTACAGTCTCTAAATGTATTTAAATCCTTCTGGAGATATGGCCTCCAGAATTGAACACTGTACTCTAGATGAGGTCGAACCAATGACCTATACAGTGACATTATTACTTCTTTCATCTCCCGCGCAATGCATCCTTGGGACCATGGATTCCACTGAAAATAATTCAAGTCATTCCGAACCATCTCATTCTACAAACACATTTAAAATGTTGCCTAATGCTTTTAACATTAGGCTGCCTGTTGAGCCAATGATGTTGTCATTATTGATGTGTAAAGTAATATTTAGTACAGGTGTAGTGACTGTAACATTTGGTATTAACTTGAGGATTTCAAAGATATTGGGTAATTCTAGCAATAAATCATATTGGTTGTGGCTGGATGGGGTACATTTTTAATTAAACTTCATATCAGCAGATGTGACATTGAGTGTAACCACACACATTTATCCTTATTTGCTAATGAATACCATCTAACTTATCTACAAATAATGACACCGACAACAGAAATGCCATTAAAATCAGTCAACCTTTTTATTTTGCAGCACTTTAAATAAGCATGGTGGGAGAAAGAAAGAACGGCCAGTTTATCAGCGATACGATGTTCGCTGATCCGATGTACTTAACTATACCAATGGGCCATTCTCATATAGAATGTGTTGAGGCCCCAACTCTCCTCCCAATACACCATAATAGGCCGGCTAGACAGCCAGTGCCCCTGACCCCCAGGAGGGTAGGTCATACTAGATCAGTGTATTGGAAAGAGATCGCACCTCCATAAATTTGCACATTAGCCACTGGACTGACGTTCTTTCCTGCTACAAAGAGGTTGACAAACCCCAACGACAAAAGAAAAGAAAAAAGGTATGAATGGGATATGGTGGGTGGTGAACTCCTCAACTTTTGATACAAATAACCTGACTAATAAGGCGGGTGGGGGTGGGGGGGGATGGGACGACTTGGCCCAAGGTAAAAACCTGAAAACCTGAAAAAAACGGCACGGAGACCACGAGCCAATAGTGTCTCCGTGTATTCAGGAGAAAACAGGGAAAAATCCCTTGGGACCCTCACCGCTAACAGTGACGAGTGGCAAAATGCTCCCAAGTCGTGTCCATTCGTGAACATCGGTACTTTGCTGCATGCGCTGCTGCAGTGTCAGAATATGAATCAGGCCCAATATGCTAATTTAGTATGTGAGTATGTCTGCCCTAGGCTGCATTAGTGTGGGAGGAGTGTAGTAGAAACAAATAACCTTAATATTGCCAAGGAAGGGGAATGGGACGACTTGGCCCAAGGTAAAAACCTGAAAACCTGAAAAAACGTCACGGAGACCACGAGCCAATAGTGTCACCGTGTATTCAGGAGAAAACAGGGAAAAATCCCTTGGGACCCTCACCGCTAACGGTGACGAGTGGCAAAATGCTCCCAAGTCGTGTCCATTCGTGAACATCGGTACTTTGCTGCATGCGCTGCTGCAGTGTCAGAATATGAATCAGGCCCAATATGCTAATTTAGTATGTGAGTATGTCTGCCCTAGGCTGCATTAGTGTGGGAGGAGTGTAGTAGAAACAAATAACCTTAATAATGCCAAGGAAGGGGAATGGGACGACTTGGCCCAAGGTGAAAACCTGAAAAAACGTCACGGAGACCACGAGCCAATAGTGTCACCGTGTATTCAGGAGAAAACAGGGAAAAATCCCTTGGGACCCTCACCACTAACGGTGACGAGTGGCAAAATGCTCCCAAGTCGTGTCCATTCGTGAACATCGGTACGTTGCTGTATGTGCTGCTACAGTGTCAGATTATTAATCAGGCCCAATATGCTAATTTAGTATGTGAGTGTGTCTGCCCTAGACTATATGAGTGTGGGAGGAGTGTAATAGAAATAGCTGAATGCTGATGGGTGAGTGGTGTGGATGTATGTGGAGAAGTGGAGAAAGAATAGAACAGGGAGAAACATGGATAGAAATGAGGAGAGACCAGAAACAGAGGGAAATGGAATAACAGCTGAGAGGAGAAATATAGGTGGAATTACCACAATGTACGGTTTGAATGGGATATGGTGGGTAGTGAACTCCTCAACTTTTGATACAAATAACCTGACTAATGCCAAGGGGGATGGGGGGGGGGGGGGGGGGTGGGATGGGACAACTTGGCCCAAGGTAAAAACCTGAAAACCTGAAAAAACATCACGGAGAACACGAGCCAATAGTGCCACCGTGTATTCAGGAGAAAACAGGGAAAAATCCCTTGGGACCCTCACCACTAACGGTGACGAGTGGCAAAATGCTCCCAAGTCGTGTCCATTTGTGAACATCGGTACTTTGCTGGATGTGACCCTACAGTGTCAGAATATGAATCAGGCCCAATATGCTAATTTAGTATGTGAGTGTGTCTGCCCTAGACTATATGAGTGTGGGAGGAGTGTAATAGAAATCGCTAAATGCTGATGGATGAGTGGTGTGGATGTATGTGGTGAAGTGGAGAAAGAATAGAACAGGAAGAGATATGGAAATAGAAATGAGGAGAGACCAGAAAAAGAGGGAAATGGAATAACAGCTGAGAGGAGAGATATAGGAGGAATTACCACAATGTACGGTTTGAATGGGATATGGTGGGTGGTGAACTCCTCAACTTTTGATACAAATAACCTGACTAATGCCATGGGGGGGGGAGGGGGAATGGGACGACTTGGCCCAAGGTAAAAACCTGAAAACCTGAAAAAAACGTCACGGAGAACACGAGCCAATAGTGTCACCGTGTATTCAGGAGAAAACAGGGAAAAATCCCTTGGGACCCTCACCACTAACGGTGACGAGTGGCAAAATGCTCCCAAGTCGTGTCCATTCATGAACATCAGTACTTTACTGTATGAGCTGCTACAGTGTCAGATTATGAATCGGGCCCAATATGCTAATTTAGTATGTGAGTGTGTCTGCCCTAGACTATATGAGTGTGGGAGGAGTGTAATAGAAATAGCTGAATGCTGATGGGTGAGTGGTGTGGATGTATGTGGAGAAGTGGAGAAAGAATAGAATAGGAAGAGATATGGAAATAGAAAACAGGAGAGACCAGAAAACAGAGGGAAATGGAATAACAGCTGAGAGGAGAGAGAGAGAGAGAGGAGGAATTACCACGATGTTCGGTGGCATCGATCTTCATGTTCAGGGGATATGAAACAGGACCTGCATCGGAGAGGACTGTCTGCGGCACATGGGACAGCTGGGGTTTGCGTCCGTCCACTCGTAGATGCAGCATGGATGGTATCTGTGGCCGCAGGGCAGAACTGTCACCCGCTCTCCATTTCGGAACTCTGTCAGACAGATGACGCATGATGGTGGTGTCTCTTCATCCTCTGCAATCGTGCAAGATGGGAATCCTGTGATCTCTACAGTCCTGGGCGGCATTTCATCCCAGTCGAGCACAACCTGCACGGCTTCGGGATTAAGTGTGCTGGCATCTACCTCGATTGCCAGTAGGTTCTGCTCGTTGATCTGTAGCAACATTGCTGGATAACGAAGCCCGCTCATCTCTACCATCGTCGCTGACTGGACATGCTGCTCATTGATGTCTACCACCATGGTCGGCAGGGCGTTCCGTTCAAGGATCTCTCTCATCCTGGCATTTATAATCTCCCTGTCGAGCTCCACATCTATGGCAGGTGGATTCTGATGGTTGATGTCTTCCACGATTGCTGGGAGATTCGGCTCATTCTCAGCTGGAGGTTGAGGACCTGGATCTGGGAACAGATCTGCATTTGGTCCTTCTGGTGGTCTCTCCAGAACAGCAATAGGAGAGCGGCTTCGGTCTCTGTTCTCCCTTTGAGGTCTTTGTACACGAGCACCTCCTGATGGTTCTGCCCGGGCTTGCTGACGATTTCTTTGGCGCTCGGACCGCAGCCTCTCCTCAAATACGGTCTGCGCAGAATCATCTGAAAAGATATACCTTTTATATTGTAGCTATAATAATTACCTATAGATAACATGAACAATGCAATTGTTGCACAGTAACTTTACAGTGACAGTAATAACATTTTGGTACATCAGTGATAAGAGGGTGGATTATGGATATGAGGGTTACATGTTTATGTGAATGCTCTTATTGTTTATTTAGAAAAACACATTACAGAGCAATAATACACAGGCCCTACCAGAGAGCTGCAGGGGTATTGTTCCCTGGGCCTCCAACTGGCAGGAAGACTCAAATTTGTCTGACTTATTATTTTTGTGTTTTTTCTTAAAAAAAAAAAAATTATGTTCACTTGCTAATTTTCCAATTAGGTTATAACCTAGTGTCTAAGCTAGAAAAGAACTTGAAATCACAAATTACCCACTACATTATTATGGATTGGGATCATTCGTCAGACTGCATTTAGGTCTACAGTCATTAGGTCGACCCCACTAGGTCGACTGGCAGGAAGGTCGACCTGACTTAAGGTCGACTTGACTTAAGGTCGAATTTGCATAAAGGTCGACATGAGGAAGGTCGACTGGTCATAAGGTCGACATGGGTTTTTCACTGTTTTTTTATCCGAATGTCGACATGGACACAGTTGGCAATGAGAATCGGACCCTCGCATCGCTCGCTTCGCTATGCTTCGGGCACGGTGCCTCGCTGCGCTCGGCACACTATTTTATTCTCCCACCACGCCCTAGTGGATGGTAGGGCATGAAATACCGCCTGTCGGCACATGTCGGCTCAAAAAACAGTGAAAAACCCATGTCGACCTTATGACCAGTCGACCTTCCTCATGTCGACCTTTATGCAAATTCGACCTTAAGTCATGTCGACCTTGGCCCATGTCGACCTTAAGTCAGGTCGACCTTCCTGCCAGTCGACCTAGTGGGGTCGACCTAATGACTGTAGACCTAAGTTCATTCTAATAGATGACCGCATACCATTATTATATGTATACAGTATTGTTTTGTATTTTTTTTCTAAGAAAGAGGTGGTAGAGGTCCCTTAATTTGGGTTTCCTAGGCCTCTAAAGGCCCATACACACTGTGCGACTTTGAGCGGCTTTCTGCTCAAAACCGCCCAGTGTGTATGGCCCGGCGATGAGCACTGCTGCGTGCTCCCACACCATCGCCGGGAAAGCCGTTCATCTGCTAGTTATACCAGCAGATGAGCGGCTTTCAGGACGGCTGTGCATAGCGCTCTGCTATATAACTCCGTCCTCCCCCCTTCCGTCGGTGCTGGGCAGGGGGAAAGCCACTCAGTGTGTATGCACTGAGCGGCTTTCCCCCGCAGCGATGAACGCGATCATTGCTGTCCATACACACTGGGCATAGTTGCCCAGTGTGTATGGACCTTAAGAACCTCAGAAAGGACCTGATTGTACTAGACCAGAACCCTGTGATTATCCTACAGAACCACCATAAGTGTCACAGGGAGCCCCTCTCGTTGCAGTTCATCTAACATCTATCACTGATCAGAGTATAATATACAGTATCGATTCCATAGTTAAAAAGGCTTTTGATGGAGAAAGTCTGGCTTTTTCCTAAATGGGGACAGGGGTGTTGTATAGTGCAAGGTACCTCTACTATTATTAGGTGTACCAAAGCCAGAGACTCCTCAAACAAATGTAATAATGGGCATGGACACTGCTGGATAAGTATAGATTAAAATGTATTTAAAAAAGAAAATCACAACAGATAAGAAGGTAATGTTACAGCAGGCCTAGGATGTGTACTTTGTATTATTCTTAGGACTGAGTGCTCTGTGATATGTCCGTGACTAACCGGCCTATTGATTATATCCTGTCATTTAAATGCAGCTGGAAAATCATATTGCAAACTTATTTTGTTCACACAAATTTGGCGATAAATTCTTAAGTCGCAGATATTAGGGGGAAAAAATTGCACAGAAAAGGGTTTCTGAGCAATATAAATATTCTTTAGTGTGTATGCTCAATGCCCCCACGGCTGAACATGCAGATCCATTCTCTTCACCCCAAATCTTTCCATCCAGCTCATGCTTCTAGTAGAGGGTACACACGGTGAGATATGCACTATGTTTCTATTTGATTTTTCTTATAGAAGCAAAATCAAATTGAAATCGATTGTTTTTTGTACATTCGATGCAGATTTGATCCCATTGCGCATGCTCGTGTAGTGTAAATCGAATAGAAAAATAGCAGACCAGATCTATACTACATAGTCAAAATCGAATGTGAACACTGTAACCGACCCAGATCGAATAGGGGTCCAATAGAAAGTGAAATCTCACAGTGTGTACACACTTTAATCCCTCCATCCTGACCCACATATCTGCCCTGCCCTTCCCCCCCTTTCCCTGTGTACTTTACTGGTTATAACAAACTCACACTTATCCATTATCTATTCAATTCATAACCCCTCATACACCATTGCCACTTCATTTTGACACTCAGAGCCCACATTACATTATCATCAGACTTTACAGCCCCCTTTATTGGTCCAGCAGCTGAATACAGATGGCAGTTTTTAAGTTAAGGTCCATATGCACTGGGTGATGTTGCCGAGCTTGTATGGACAGCGATGAACGTTGGCATCGCTCGGGGGGAAGCCGCTTAAAGCATACACACTGAGCTGCTTACCCCTGCCCGGCACTATGGACTGCCGTACACAAAGCCGCTCGTCTGCTGGTAATTCCGGCATCTGCGCTCACCGCTCATCACTGCCCTGTACACACTGGGCGGCTTTCACATGAAAGTCGCCCAGTGTGTACGGGGCTTTAGCCTTGTTTTAGGTGTTACCCCAATCCTCTGCACCAGTTTGACAACAGTACCTACAAATGCTGAATGTTTTGTATATGTGTGAATAAAATTGTGTGCGGTAGGATGGAACAAATCTCCAGCTAAGGCCCCCGTACACTATTACACACAAACACAAAAATTCCCAGATCCTACATAAAAATGTTAACACATTTCATATATATGTCAGTGATTTGCAGATGATGATCAGCAATTGCAGGTCTCCTGTGCACTAAAAGGGTCATCATTTTACTAGCAATGGTCTGCAAATCTGCTAATTATTACCATGCAATAGCTATCCTGCAGCTTCAGCTAATCTGTGAAATTCAACATGAACAGCCTGATTTACCAATGCCAATCACTTTTTAGTCAGTCTGTAAACCTACATCATAGATTTTGTTTACACAATGGGTGATTTTTAAAGCGGAAATCATTTACACTGCAAAAAAAAACAGTTTGGTTTTGCAGTGTAAATGATTGCTGCTTTAAACAAACTGGAGATTTCTTACCAAATATCAAACTTTCTGAATCTCTCATCCTATTACATTTCTCCCAATATGTTTTGGATACAGGGGCAAATTTATTAATCTTGGAGAAGAGATAAACTGGAGATAAAGCGGAGAAAAGGTAAAATGAGATAAAGCACCAGCCAATCAGCTGTGTTTGAAAAAGACAATTGGGAGTTGATTGGCTGGTGCTTTATCTCATTTTACCTTTTCTCCGCTTTATCTCCAGTTTATCTCTTCTCCAAGCTTAATAAATCTGCCCCAAAGTGTCTGGAGATTAAGTACCAGACAATTGGCTCCTAATTGCCATGTTACAGGCTGTGTTTGAGAAATAGCAGAAAATGTCTCTGTCCCCATTATCTCTTTCCAAGTCTTAGTACATAGACCATTGTGGGGCCCATTTATTAACCGTTTAGCTATAGCCAATCAGCTCCTGTCATGTTTTTGAGAAATTACATTTGGGGGCTGATTGTCTGGAGCACCATTCTTCATAAGCAACATGTGTTAAATGGCTAAAACTGATTGAAATATTGGGCCCTGTATCTTTTCCCACTAAATCTCTCACCAAGCTTTCATGAATCTCCCACAAAGTGATAGGTAGGACATACAG
Source organism: Crinia signifera (assembly GCF_055691185.1). NCBI lineage: Eukaryota > Metazoa > Chordata > Amphibia > Anura > Myobatrachidae > Crinia > Crinia signifera. The sequence continues at coordinate 77,666,474 of NC_139225.1, forward strand.
CTCATGTGCAGCTAACTCCAACTGCCACCCGCATGCCACACACAGTGAGAGGAGGTAGGGAGAGATATACCATGCCATGTAGAAATTCAGATGATAAAGTACCAGCCAATCAACTATTTTTAAGTAGCTGATCGTTTGGTACTTTATCTCTCTCCCTGCTTTTATAAATCTCCCCCTTAGCTAGAATAACTACCCCAAAAAGCTCACTTACCATGATCTTCTTGACGGCTCCATCTTCTCTGGTCCTCCTGGAGCCGTCTTAACTCCCTTCTGCTCATTTCGATGTCTGAAATAAGAGCACAAATAAGTGAAAAATAAGTGTTCAGGAAAGCACAGATGTTATGGTGCTCTGAACAGCGTGATCCTGTCAAAAAAGTGCTGGAAGTAAAACACTAGCTGTCGTGGCAAACTAGTTCGCTCTTCCAGTGGCAGTCTCTGTCTACATCCACAAGTGGACCAACTGACAAAATGCCACTGATTATGGGATGGCAAGATGGCCGACCTGCTGATGTCACTGCAGCCAGGCAGCCATATTTGTTACTGGCATTGAGGAAATCAACAACTGAGTATCTGTAATTCTGGTGAATTGAGCTAACTATTGTTACTGATAAGTTTACAGATGTTAAAGATAGACAAGCTTAGATGCCCAAAACTTCATTTATTGTGATGGTTTAATTGGATGTCTCAAATACATGTTTAGACAGGTAAAAAACAGATGCCCGAATTGAATTGTATCCCCTCAATGTTGGAATACTGGTAATTTGAAGAGAATCTATTTTGACACTTTTCTCAAAGATCTTTTGGTT